>NC_056735.1:1849724380-1849761880 GCF_019279795.1 Protopterus annectens | reverse complement strand
ATAAAGGCATCCGCCAACGCCATCTTCTTCAGTCTTTCTTGCCGCTCAGTGCCCGAAGCAGAAGCAGTTCGCAAGTGCCGGTCGGTCAGCTCCTGTGTTTCAGTTACCGAAGTCATCTAAAAGATTAGTACCCCGTAGGGGAACATTTTTTCTTGCCTCAGCCGATGTCAGAAAAAATTGAAAAAGTTAATAATTGTTTGTCTTGTGGTAAACAAATACATCATAAGGACTTCCATTCTTACTGCCTCCCTTGCCTGGGCCCAGACCACGACGTCTCGGCCTGTGCTGCCTGTGCTTGCTTTAATAAGCGCACACTCAGGCGCCGGGCAGAATTTGCCGAAGACTTTTTTGGCGAATCTTTCGCGTATATCATGCCGTCGGAACAACCGACAACGCAAACTACCAAAAAATGCAAGGACCAGGACCGACATCCTCGGCCCGCGTCTTCCACCGATACCATGCCTAAGCCCTCCGCGAGTGCATCGGTCCTTTCGGAAGCGGTAATTCCACCGCCCCAGGCCGACGAGACCGCGTTAACGCGTTCTTCAGTCCCGGAGACCACATCGGTGCTGGTGGTTGATTTTCCACCAGAAACCGAAGTTCTAGATTTACCCGACACCATTCCTGTGGACAGGGTTACCCCTGCACGTGGGGCAGCTAGGCCTCCGGTATCCATGTCCATCAAGGCCTTTGCACGTGCCAAGGCTGCCAGCCAGGCCAAGGCCCATCCTAAACCTACTGTTCAGGGCCCCTCTTCTGATAGACAGATCATGACTCTTGCTGCAGATCTAATCTCTCTTATCAGGGGGTCTCAGCCGCACCCAGACAGAGGTTCTCAGCCGCCTGCAGATAAAAGGCCTAGAACTGAGCAGACAGCCACCCTCTCTTCAGATGAAGCCTCTGGGGATTCAGAGCACTCAGATACTCAGGAAGAATCCTTCCAGGCCTATGAGGACTCGGATGCTGAGGATTCAATTCCCTCGGCCTCTCCTCCAGAGGATATTTCTTTTGGTGAAGTACTCCACTCTGAGAGAGCATTTTCAGTGGCAGGGTCAGGAATTTTCTGACTCCAGGAAAAGGCTACGTACTTTCCTTAAGCTACCCCAACACAGGCCTTTAGCTGTTCCTCCAGTGCTGGATGTCCTTGATGATGTATATTCAGACTCCAGTGCTTCGCCTGATTCTCTTCCTCCTGCTCCTGCCAAGCCTGACAGATACTACAGGGTCCCTGAAACCCATAAGCATCTCTTTAAGGCCCACTCTGTGGATTTAGAAACTATTTCACAGGGCCCCAAGGCAGTGGCTACTTCCTCTGCCAAAAACCCTCTGCCCGCTGACAGGGAAGCTAGGTCCCTGGAGAGATGGGGCAAAAAAGTTTATACCTCTTCCACCCTTGCCATGAGGTCTCTCAACTGCCTTTTTCATATGTTTCAGTACCAGGATTACTTAATGGATGATTTGCAGAAACAGTTAGCCTCTCCTGAGCCTATAGATAGAAAGGCATTGCAGGATCTGGTTCATAACACTCAGCAGGTTAGCAATCATTTTATTCAGTGTGGTTGTGATGCATTGGAAGCTTCATGTAGGGCAGCCATGACAGGGGCCGTCATTCGTAGACATGCTTGGTTGAAAGAACAGCCTCTGCCAGACCATGTTAAAGTTAAGCTCCTTGATGCACCTCTGGAAAAACAGAAGCTTTTTGGTGCTAATGCACAGGATGTGTTGAAGTCTATTGAGGAAAAGGCTAAATCAGTACAGACTGTCAAGGATTTCCTCCAGGTTCAGCCCCCCCAGATTCAGCAGGAATTGGCCTTCAAAGAATTGGTCCTTTCCGGATTCAGACAAGTTACAAAGGGGGAAAAAAACAGGCGTGCTCGAGGTAGAGGGCAATACCGAGGCTCCTACAGGGGCCGCCAATGGCAACCACCAAATCAGAGAAGTGGCGCAGGGAGTTCACCTGCACCACAAGGACAATCACAATGACTTGACTTTCACTCCGCCTACCAAGGCTCATAGAGAAGCTCCTCTAGGCGGAAAATTATCCTTATTCTCAAATAACTGGCACATTTTAACCAAGGACAAATGGATTCTGGACATAATAGACAGAGGTTACAGGTTCCACTTCCACACCTTACCAACGAGACAAGGCATGCCAAACCTGCCACTAAATCAAAGGGCAGAGGCTCTTTTACAAGTTTCAAAGCTGTTACAAATAAAAGCTATAGAAAAGGTTCCTCCACTGGAACAAGGCCAGGGATTCTACTCAAGGCTGTTCCTTGTTCCAAGAAAAGAAAAGCAATGGAGACCTATACTGGACTTGTCCGTTCTAAACACTTTCCTTATTGTGCCAAAATTCAAAATGCTGACGTTGTAGCAATTCCTTCCCATGCTGGGCAAGGGGTCTTGGCTGGTTACTCTGGACCTCAAGGAGGCATACCTGCATGTCCCAATCAGACACAGCTGCAGAAGATACCTCGGATTTCTTGCAGGAACAGAGCATTATCAATTCTCAGCATTGCCATTTGGCTTATCTACTGCGCCCAGAGTGTTCACGAAATGCCTGGCATCAGTAGTTGCACATTGCAGACTCCAAGGGATTCAAATATACCCTTACCTGGACGACTGCCTCATACAAGCAGACAGCAAGCATTTACCAGATTACTTCAAAAGCCTAGCAAAAGTTACCCAGCTGACCGCAAGGAAGATCCTGCAGGCCCTGGGTTTCATGGCATCTTGCATTCTTCTGATCCCTCTGGCAAGACTACACATGAGAAAGCTACAATGGTACCTAAAAAGCTTATGGTCTCAACACAGCCACAACCTAGAAGACGTAATACCACTCATCCCATGCCTGCAAAGGGAATTTTTGTGGTGGGCTCAAGCAAGCCATTTAAACCAAGGCATGCCCTTCAACAAGGCTCAAGCAAGTCAAACCATTACAACAGACGCCTCAGATCATGGATGGGGGGCACACATGGAGGACAGATGCATTCAAGGTCAATGGACTCCCACGGAAATGCCTCTGCACATAAATCAGAAGGAGATGTTGGCAGTGATACATGCAATAGAAGCCTTTGGAAAATCTCTTCAGCAGGGCCATCTGCTAATAAGGACAGACAACACCACGGTCATGTGGTATATAAACAAACAAGGAGGCACTCACTCGTACCCCCTCTGCAGGCTAACAATGGTTCTTTTGGAAAAATCCCTGAAACTGAGCATTCATTTGCAATCCCAGTTTGTTCCGGGCAAGGACAATGTTCTGGTGGACAGGTTGAGCAGAGATTTCGTGGATCCACACGAATGGATGCTGCATCCACACATTTTCTCACAAATAACAACGGCATGGGGAAGACCGGACATAGATCTCTTTGCTTCTCATCACAATCACCACCTGGACAGGTTCTGCTCAAGGACACACCATCCTCTAGCCTGGAGAACGGATGCTCTCTCCTTCAGCTGGAATGCCCTAAAAATCTATGCATTCCCTCCTCTTCCACTACTCACCAAGGTGTTGCTGAAGATCAAAGCAGAGCAACCGAAGGGAATATTGATAGCTCCAGATTGGCCGAGACAGCATTGGTATCCCTTGCTACTGAGCATAACTCAAACCAAACCATGGCCCTTGCCCCAATGGTCATTGCTCCTAACTCAACACAATTACAGGACTGTTCATCAAAACCTGCAAACATTACAACTGACAGCTTGGAGGGTTACATGACTTTGCCCCAAGTACCTCTCTCTGAAAAGCTTCAGGAAATCTTGCTGGAAGCACGCAGACCTTCCACCAGAAAAACCTACTCAGCCAAATGGAAGAGATTCATCATCTGGAATACCACAAAGGACCAGGATGCATTAGTAATGAGCATACCTCAGATATTAGAATACTTGACAGAAATGTTTCATAGTGGCCTCTCATATTCTTCCATTAAAATTCATGCTTCAGCAATTTCAGCAAATTACAACTGTGACCCACCTGTGTTTTCTCATCCCTTGCTAAGACAGTTTCTAAGAGGGATAAAGAATATTAAACCTCCCAGAAATCCACCAGTTCCTGCATGGGACCTCAACTACGTCTTGGAAAAAATTAACTCTTCCTGCTTTTGAACCAGCAGCATCTTCAGAAATGCAATTTCTGTCCTGGAAAACAGTCTTCCTGTTGGCAGTTACCTCAGCAAGAAGGGTCTCGGAGATACAGGCCCTCATGGCAGTACCTCCCTTTCTCATCTTTCATCAGGACAGAGTTTCTCTAAGGACCAATCCTTCATTCATGCCAAAAGTGATATCCAGGGTGTCTCTAAATCGAGCAATTCACCTACCTACCTTCTTCCCCAATCCTCAAAATAAAGGGGAAAGACTGCTGCATACTTTGGACATACACAGACAACTACGCTACTACTTGGACAGAACAAAGACCACCAGGAAGTCTGACCAACTATTTGTAGCCTATGCTGCCGGAATGCAAGGAAAGGCAGTCTCCAAACAAACAATTTCAAAATGGATTGGACACTGCATCAGATTCTGTTACTCCTTCCATGGAAAGCCAATATCAGGCCACACTCAACCAGAGCTATAGCCACATCCACAGCTTTTCTAAGAGAAGTGGCTACAAAGGACATTCTAGAGGCTGCTACATGGAGCTCCGTGCATACATTTACCAGACACTACAACCTGCCTTTATACTCCAGATCCCGAGCAGGCTTTGCATCTGCAGTCCTGCAGAGTCTTTTAGCTACACCATCCCTAGCATAGATCCCACCACCCCCAGCTTGGCTATGGTATTCAACCCATATGTCAGGACTGCAGTTGCATTCTTGAAGGACATAGTACAGTTTTGTACCTACCATAAATGTAGATGTCCGATAGATATGCAACTGCAGTCAGGTTTTCCCTCCCTCCTACCCCACTGCTTTTTTCCCTTGGGTCCATTCCCCCTCTCCTTTTCAGCTGGGGTCATCTATTATGGTGTATCTGTTTATTACTGTTGTGTATGTCTGAAATTTTTTGCTTATACATTCACAAATTTAGCCTTCCTTGGAGGGCACCTGGCATCTGGGGCAAGAAACACTGAAGAAGATGGCATCGGCAGATGCCTTTATACTCCAGCCGCTGTGACGTCGGGGAGGAGGCGACACCAGCCGACGCCAGACCCAGACTTTGGAATCCGGCTGACCGAGGGGCTGCCTGAGGCAGGACAACCCATATGTCAGGACTGCAGTTGCATATCTATCGGACATCTACATTTATGGTAGGTACAAAACTGTACTTTGCTTCTTCCCTGACGTCAGTGCGCCAGGGCTATATAAGAGGCATCCAACGCCATTTTCTTCAGTCTTTCTTGCCGTGCGGTGCCGAAGCAGAAGCAGTTCGCAAGTGCCGGTCGGCCGACACCTGAGATTTTCGAATCGAATTTCAGTCCGAAGTCTTCAAAGCTAAGTACCCCATTGGGGAACCTTTTCTTGCCTCAGTCCGATGTCAGAAAAAGTTGCATTTCTTGTGGGAAGCAAATACCTCATAAGGACTTTCATTCTTATTGTATACCTTGCCTAGGCCCAGACCACGACGTCACTGGTTGTCTGTTTTGTGCTAGGTTCAATAAGCGAACTATAAAGCGACGCTTTGATTTCGCATGGCACTACTTCGGTAGAAAATTTCATTACACTATGCCGTCAGAGCAACTGACTACCAGCGTGCATAAAAAACGAATAGATAAAGACAGGCAGCCTAGATCCAAGCCAGACTCCGAGGCCTCACCTGGGCTGGTCGCCGGTTCTCCGGTTTTCAGTGAGGCACCTACGCAGCCCCTGGTGACCACAAAATTGGAACCCCAGACCGCTTCAGATTCTCAAGCAGAGAGTTCTAGGCCGACGCAGCCATTTTCTTTAGGCCCTACCCACGACATTGCAGAAGGAGAGGCCGGTGTTGTGGAAACACCTTCGGTTTCAGAAGGTGTCTTCAGACAGACTACTCTCACCATAAAATCTTATTCTAAGCTTAAGACTCCTCTAAAACCAAAAAAGACTGCACATCAGTTTGCAGTTCAAGGCCCCATGCCTAAGAAACAGATGCTTAAAATGGTTGAAGATTTGATTTCTTTTATCAGGGCCCCCCCCCCCGACAAAAGGCGTAGAGAAGAGGAGGATTATGCCTCCTCTGATCAAGTGTCTATTTCCTCAGGCTCCTCTGAGGAACAGGATTACCCCTTTCCCCTTTATGAAGAGTCTGATGCTGAAGATTCCATTCCCTCAGCTTCTCCCCCTGAAGATTATTCCTTTGGGGAAACCTTGCATACCATGAGGGAACATTTTCACTGGGAAGGCCAGGACTACTCCTACTTAAAGAAAAGGCTCCGAGAGTTTCTTTTACTCCCCCAGCACAGACCACTTGCTATCCCTCCAGTTTTAGACATTGTGGATGATGTTTATTTAGAATCTAGTCTAAATCCAGATTCTCTGCCTCCTGTTCCAGCCAAACCAGATTGATATTATAGAGTGCCTGACTCACATAAATTCCTTTACAAAAGCTCTGTTGCTGACCCAGAGACAATCTCCCAGGGTCCCAAAGGGGCTAAGGCTTCTATGGCTAAGCATCCTGTACCCTCTGAAAGGGACTCCAGAGCACTAAATAGGTGGGGGAAGAAGGTTTTCACCTCAGCTACTTTAGCTATGAGAGCACTAAATTGTCAATTCCACATGCTTAAATACCAGCAATTCCTAATGTCTCAAATAAAACAAAAGATGAGCATGCACCCTCAACAGTCTGAATTAAAGGAAATGCAGGATCTGTTGCATGCAGCTGAACAAGTGGGCAAACATACTTTACAATGTGGATTTGATTCCTTGGAAGCTTCCTGTAGAGCAGCTGTTACTGGGTCCGTTATACGTAGGCATGCTTGGTTAAAGGAACAAACTCTGCCTGATCATGTTAAAGCAAAGTTACTAGATGCACCCTTACAACTGGATGTCTTATTTGGGGTTAAAGCAGAAGAGGTTTTAAAGAAAATGGAGGATAAGGCAAAATCTATGCAGACGGTCAAAGATTTCTTACAGGTACAACCCCCACGCTTCAGCAGAAATTGGCCAACAAAAAAATTGGTCCTTTCCAGCTTTTGACAGACCACAGAGGGGTAAATACAGGCGCCCAAGGGGCAGAGGACAAGCACAAATCCTTTACAAACCTTGCCAATGGGGCACTGCAACACAGAAGGGAGGAGAAGACAGGTCCCAAACTACTAGAAGGCAAACACAATGACTTAAACCTCAAACTGCCGAGCAAAACTCTCTTGGCAGCTTCCTTGGGAGGAAAATTAGCATTATTTTTTTTTACAGACAACTGGCGCATCGTCACAAAGGACAAATGGGTCCTAGACATTATCTCACAAGGATACAGATTCCATTTCCACACCTTGCCAAGGATAAAAGGAATGCCAAACCTGCCACAAAATCAATGGGCAGAGGCACAAAAACAAATTACAGCTCTCATGGACATGAGAGCCATTCAACTGGTACCTACACAGGAGCAAGGCCAAGGATTTTACTCGGCTCTTTCTAGTCCCCAGAAAGGACAATGCTTGGAGACCCATTCTGGACCTTTCAATTCTAAACACCTTCTTGCAAGTACCCAAATTCAAGATGCTAACACTACAGCAGCTTCTTCCCATGTTGGGCAAGAAAGCTTGGCTAGTAACATTGGACCTCAAGGAGGCATACCTGCATGTCTCTATCGGACAAAATTGCAGAAGATACCTCCATTTCATTGCAGGTTCAACCCATTATCAATTCTCTGCACTGCCCTTTGCCTTATCTACTGCAACCAGGGTCTTCACAAAATGCCTGGCACCAGTAATTGCATACTGCAGACAGAGGAATTCAAATATACCCATACCTGGACGACTGCCTCATCCAAGCAGAAAGCAAGGACATTCTCTTACAACATCTGACTTTTTTAAAACACCTTCTAAGTTGCCTAGGGTACATAGTAAACGAAAAGAAATCAAAACTAGTGCCCTCACAAAATATGATATTTCTGGGTGCCAGCTTGAATACAACAGCCCAGATGGCTTATCTGATGCCAGACAAACAACTACAACTAACTCAATAATTCAAAACAATGGCAACAAAGACCCAACTCCCTGCAAGAAAAATTCTGCAGGCCTTGGGCTTCATGGCATCTTGCATACTACTAATACCATTTGCAAAACTGCATATGAGGAAATTACAATGGTACCTAAAAAGCATATAGACTCAACACAGCCACAGCTTGGAAACAATGATACCTCTCACTCCCTGCCTTAAACAGGAGTTTCTATGGTGGTCACAGGCATGTCACCTCAACAAGGGTCAGCCTTTCACCTTACCCCCAGCCAGGCAAACTATGACAACAGATGCATCGGACTATGCCTGGGGGGCACACATGGCAGGACGGTGTGTTGAAGGCATATGGACTGCAGATCAAAGGAATCTGCACATCAATCAAAAAGAAATGCTAGCTGTACAGAATACCCTGACAGCCTTCAAGGACCTCTTACATCCAGGACAGCTTATAATAAGGACAGACAACACCTCTGTAATGTGGTACATAAACAAACAAGGGGGTACACACTCCTACCCTCTATGCAGGCAAGCAATGACCTTGAGGAACACAGCACTGGCTTACCAAGTTCAATTACAAGCTCAATTCCTGCCAGGAAAAAAGGAACACATTGGCAGACCTAAGCAGAAACATCACGGATCCCGACGAGTGGAAACTGGATCCACAAGTATTTGCAATGATAACTCAAAAATGGGGGCGCCCAGATATAGACCTGTTTGCCAACCCCCAAAACTATCAGCTATCAAAATTTTGCACAAGGACATTTCACCAAGCTTGGAAATTGGACACACTCTTATTCAGTTGGAAAATGCTGACAGTATATGCCTTTCCTCCATTGCCCCTTCTCACAAAGGTGCTGCTGAAAGTCAGGATGGAGAGACCCCGAATGATGCTCATTGCCCCAGACTGGCCACGCCAGCACTGGTACCTACTATTAAGGAACATGGCCCAGGGCCCACCATGGATCTTACTACAAATTCCTCATCTGCTTACACAGCCAGCTCAAAACCTTAAATTTGGCTGCATGGCAAATCACCTAAGCAACCAGCCAACTCCTCTTTCACAAGCTGTTACGGATGTTATTCTGGAGGCCAGGAGGCCCAGCACCAGGAAAGCCTACTCAGACAAATTGAAAAGATTTTGCTCCTGGAACCAAGCTAAAGGCCAAAATACCTTTCAGCCGGACATACCTCAGATTCTACAATAGTTAACTGAGATGTTACACAAAGGATTTTCACATCCACTTCTAAGGCAGTATCTCAGATGGGCCAAAACATTAGACCTCCCAGGACAGCTCCAACACCAACTTGGGACCTCAATTTTGTTCTGGAAAAACTTACGCTACCACCTTTTGAGCCAGCTTTCTCAGCTGATAAAGTTTATATCATGGAAGACTGCCCTGCTGCTAGCAATTACTTCAGCCAGAAGGGTCTCAGAGCTACAGGCACTAATGGCAGTAGAGCCTTTCCTCATTTTTCATCAAGACAGAGTTTCTCTATGAACTAACCCGTCCTTTATGCCAAAGGTGGTATCCAGTGTGGCTCTAAATCAAACCATCCATTTACCCACCTTCTTTCCAAATCCACAGAACAAAGGAGAAAGACTCCTGCATTTCTTGGACATTCACAGGCAACTACTTTACTACTTCGATAAAACTGGTTTTCAGAAAATCTGACCAACTTTTTGTATCTTATGCTACAGCATCACAAGGAAAGTCTATCTCAAAACAGACCTTTTCAAAATGGATAGGACATTGCATACGTTTTTGCTACACCCATCATGGAAAACCATTTCTTGCTAGCATACGGCCCCACTCTACCAGGGTAGCAGCTACATCTACAGCCTTCCTCAGGGGGGTGCCAACCAAGGATATTCTGGAAGCTGCAACTTGGAGTTCAGTACACACCTTCACCAAAGACTATCACTTACCACTTTACTCTAAGACTAGAGCTGGCTTCGTCACTGCAGTTTTGCAGGGCCTTCTAGCCTCCTCTAACCCTGTTTGACACCACCTCCCATCCTTAGCTTTGGGATTCTACCCAAGTGTGATGACTGCAGCAGGGTAACACGATGAACATAGTACAGTTTTGTACCTACCATAAATGTAGATGTTCGAGTGTGTACCCTGCTGCAGTCCATGTTGCCCTCCCTCCATCCCCTCTAACCTAACTAAAACCTTTCAATATCTTAAAATCTGATACAACCTTTGTGGTGTATTTGCTTAAAGCTGGAGGGATGTTTTGTTTGTGATGAACTTTTATTATTGGTACTATCAACTGACCACCTTTTGGGGAAGCACCTGACATCTAGGCAAGAAAATCTGAAGAAAATGGCGTTGGATGCCTCTTGTATACCCCTGGCGCACTGAAAGGACAGCAACCGATGCCGGACCAAGACTTTGGAATTCAGGCAGACTGCGGGACCGCCTGACGACAGGATAACCCAAGTGTGATGATTGCAGCAGGGTATACACTCGAACATCTACATTTATGGTAGGTACAAAACTGTACTTTCTTTGTGAATCTGGTTTCAGAAAGTTTGCAAATTATGAAGGACCATCTTAAAACACTTTGTAAAGAGAAACTATTTTACTACTGAGGCATGCTGCCTGTCTGTATAAGCAGTCTAGTTTCTGTAAATGGCCTTAGTCATTGGAAGATCATCTGTCATGAAAAGCTTTGAGCACCTGAAGGACACATCTTCTATCCAGGGGAGAGCTGATGTCTGTGTTTGACTGCTGGTACAGAGTGAGTATCAAGTCTTTTGGGCAAACCTTGCATATGTGATGCTTAGATGGCCATTCTTGGGAGCATGTGCAAGATTGCCACATTCAACTGTGTGCTCTTTTGCTGCAGTGGGGATCACTAGAAAAAAAAATAGCTGTCTTGAACTGGTCAAGTATCTTCCTGATAAAGTCATCCTCTTATGTGCAGGTTGGGAAAGGCAGCCTAGCATTGCCTCTGATGAAAAACATTAGAATTCCTTCCTTGTTCCATTGCACAAGGACCAGTCAAAGCCATTTGGAAGATGATGGAGATGATTGCAGTCTGAAATTGTGTTGACAGGCCTTGTAGAGTTTGAAGCTGCTATAAAGGGTTAGGAAAAATACAAATAGCACAGGAAGAGTAACTTAAAATTCAGGGCCGGTGTTAGCATTTTGGGGGCCCCCAGCAAATGTCGGACTGACCAGCAGCTACAGTACTCTTAGATTGCAACAAGCCTGTGTACCACACTCTGTTGGTCTATCTCACAAAGTAACATTCACAGTTATTGGCATTTAGTTGCAGCAATGATACTTTACAAGAACTCTATGTACAGGGCTGGACTTTGGTGAAATGATGCCCTAGGCACTGCTTACTGTTTCATCCCCCCCACCCCACACACATGCATGCATCCTCCAGTGCTCTCCTCTGATTGATTGCCCTTGTCTTGGGCTCCCCATGCTGTGCACTTTACTTTCTATATGTGATGGCACAAACTTCAGAACATATAGAAAGTTATGGCTTCTTTAGAAAGAGAATTTTAAAGTTTTTTTTGTACACACATTTTTCATCCAATGATGTCTTGAAAAAAATGATTGAGGGAATAAATTCAGTGCTGCTATTCAATTTTAGTTTTCCTTGCATCTTTTCAGTACATTTTCCCTGAGCAAGACATCACAATAATACCCTTTTAGAAAACTACTCGATTAAGTTAGGTCCCCAGAAGCCATAGTGTTATAGATGCTCTGGGATGTTCCAGTGGTAGCCTAAACAGAAATCACGACTAAGAGAAGAGTTTGTCTTATTTTTTTCTTTCAAGGAAGACATAAGCTTTGCCTGTGGTTTACTGTGTGCTACTACTTTGTCAGCATTGAACATTAAACAATCCAGTTGTTGTGAGGATACACAGATACTGTGCGAGAATCCTGCCTGCCTCTCTACCCCCCCCCATAAAAAGGCAGTCACTGCCTGTGCATCCCTCTGTTGTTAGATTGAGATGAAAGTAGAGGTTTAAATGGCCACAGTCATGTATTTCAGGTGACTGCTGTCATACATATATATCTATGCCTCCTCACCCCTAACCTTAAAGGCAGCCACGTATACAAGTGCCTGATGTGATTGTGAGAAAAATGAAAAAAAAAAACAATTATTACAGTAATGCATTCCAATTTGTTTCTCCTAGATAGAACACTCCCCCTACACAAGTTATAGTAACCTTCTTTGAACACCTCCTGAGGTCTGCGAGAAAAGTGGAAGAAACAAACAATGACCACACTGTCCTCGTTCCAAACACAAGCTATAAATGACCTCTTGTGCACACCTCTAAGGTTTGACTGTGATGAAAATTAAAGAAATAATGACCACACAATTCTCAGCCCTCTACAAAACCTACAGATACTTGGGTACACACACATCTGAGCAGGGTTGGTTTCAGAACGGGTGTGGGTGAGACCAGAAGCCACCACTAAGTTCAAGTCAAACTCCTTTTTTACAGTCTGGGGAGTGGGGGGCTACCAGACACCTAGAAGATGCACAGTGGATATAAAAAGTGTACATACCTCTGTTAATATGCCAGGTGTTTGTGATGTAAAAAATAGACCACAGTAAATCATTTCAAACCTTTTACCACCTTTAATGTGACCTATAACCTGTACAGTTCAGTTGAAAAACAAATCTGTTAGGGGAAAAAATATAAAAAAATAAACTTACAGTATGCTGGAGGCATAAGTGTGTACACCCTTAAACTAATACTTTGAAGCACATTTTTATTTAATTACAGCATTCAGTCTTCTTTGGTACACACCTGCCATCAATTAAAGAGACTCTGATTAACCCCAAATAAAGTTCAGCTGCCCTAGTAGGATTTTCCTGACATTTACTCAGTTGCCTGCTACAGCAAAAGCCATGGTTCACAGAGATCTTGCAAAGCATCAAAGGGATTTGTCGTTGTTGAAAGGTATCAGTCAGGAGAATGGTACAAACATTTTCCACAGCATTGGATATACCATGGAACACAGTGAAGACAGTCATCAAAAAGTGGAGAAAATTGAAGGTAACAATATTACTTCTTTTTTAACAACATGGCTCCCTAAAACTTTAGACTTACCAGAAGCATTCTCTTTTGGTATCGAAAGAGCACATAGATCTATAGCTAATACTAACTCTAACAAAAACTATCCTAGATCAGTTATAGTTAGATTTCTATCATCTTTTGATAAAGAGATGGTTCTTAAATCTGCTTGGGCTAAAGCTCCTGTTAAGATTAATGAGACAACTGTGCGTTTTGACAATGACTATTCTTCCATGGTAATAGCTAAAAGAAAAGTTTTTCTGCCACTAATAAGGGAGCTTAAAAAAGCACAGGTTAAAACATACCTTCTGTTTCCTGCCAAGCTTAAAATCTTCCTTCGTGATGGTCCTAAAATTTTCGATGACTTAGACTCTGCTTTACTGTTTATCATAAAATAAGATTTTGGATAAAATAGAAGAAATGGAATGGGCTAGTCCTTCATTAAAGAGACTGGCAACTGAAACTTCGTGGAAGACTTCAGAGAAGAAGAGACTAAAAAACAAATGATTTGTTCTATGTTTTTTTTTCTCTCATCATTTTATTTCATTATTAATCTTTTTAAATATAGTTCCTGCATTTCCAAGAAGCAACAAATATTTTGAAAAAGATTTAATCAAAGTTATTCTCTGTGTGCAAAGAAATGTTTTGTTTCATAACTAGTCAAAATACCTGGAGATTTAATGGCAAGTTGTGATTCAACTTGTTTCTCTTTCTGAAAAGAAGTAAGGTCAGTAATTTGATACATTTTTTTTCTTTATCTTTTTTTTTTTCTTCTTTTCTTCTTTTCTTTGTTTAAACAATGACATTCTATTTAGATTATGTAGTGGGTAAAGGGTGGGGGAGGGCAGGGAGAGAAGAGTAATGAAAATATGATTAATAGAATAATAACATATTTATTCCTTGTAAAAAGTTTATATGTTCTTCAAATGCTATTCCTAATTATACTTTCTTGATTACACTGCTTATGCTTGTTTGTAAATAATCTGTCATGCTTTAACTAATAATAATTAGAACTAAATAATAGTAAATAATATGTTTTATTTTTAACTCTATTAATATAAACAGTAAGTAATATTCCATTGTATATACTTCTTATAGCTTTCTCTTACATTTTTTTTATTTCTGCCTTATACCCTTTTACTTTCTACTCTCTTTTTCTTTTCTTTATTAATATATAGAAATGCTTTTGATCATATAGACACATTAAATAATAAGATTTGCATAAAAATTGAGTTGGGACAAAAATATTGCGTTTTATTACTTATTAATAATTTTGGGCTTAATTTCACTTACATAGAGGCTGTAACAACCTATAAAATACATTGTGAAGGTTTTGTCATGTTTAGATGCATTTACACTGCTAAATGAATGTTTGTCACTAGTTTTTAATAAGTTTCCCGCCAAAATGTTGAGAGACAATCTGGGATGTGGGCTGTCTCATGCACAGTGTCCATGAGATACTTCAAAAGCTTCAACTCTCAGAATTCTCACAGAGAAGCTGAAAGCAGCTAGTCTCACCTTTGACCTAGATATCACACTGACACATCACAGATTCAGGAATGTCACTCTACCAGGAAATAGAAATGATTCAAATGCAACTATGTGAAGGAAAATTAACTCTTTAACATCTAAATGTGAGCTATTTTATATAATTACTTAAATATCTATGTTATAATTCATAAAATATGTCAGTTATAATGAATTTAAATGATACAGTTTCTTGTAGTAAGTAAATGTCTTATTTTAGAAGGCATAGAAAATGAAACATTTATTCGAGTGTTTTTGAAAATCTACTTAACAGCAGCTTAATAATCTGTGTTAAAAACCTATGTTCCAAACATATACATTACTATAACTCATTTAATTCATCTGATTGACGAGCATAAATAATTTTATAACTCTATACTGGAAGAAATTGTCATGTGATATATTTTAAAGCAGTAGTATAGCATGGTTGTAAAATCTGGTTACTAAAATGTGTTTGCTGTGCATTATTTTGTATAAAGCAGACAGATTTATTGTAGGGACAGCAAGTAAGATACTGCTAAGTAAGGACACAACTCAGTGAGATCAGATATATATATGTGTGTGTGTGTGTGTGTGTGTGTGTGTGTATGCATATGTGTATATATATATATATATATATATATATATGTGTGTGTGTGTATGTGTGTATATATATATATATATATATATGTGTGTGTGTGTGTATGTGTGTATATATATATATATATATATATGTGTGTGTGTATATGTGTATATATATATATATATATATGTGTGTGTGTGTGTGTGTGTGTGTATGTATATATGTATATAAGTGTTTCTGAGAATCTGCATAACTATGCAGTATGATTTATAACAATTTTTATGAATACAATATTTTTATTCTATTGACAATAATGAGTTTGAGTAAATGCTCATATACAAGCAATTCAAGGTTTTTTTTGGAAGCTGTTAATTGCATTTACATGACAGAAAATAGATGCATCTTAATATATGTAATGTCTGAATTATATTAGCCAAAGTTTTTGATTTAAATGAATGTTAGAACTTATTTTCTCTCCTCTTGATTTCTAACATCAAGATTATTTGAATGCTATTTGAATACAAGTGTTTTATATTACATGGATGTATATAGTAGTATGAACAGTTTTAAAAAAAAAAAAAAAAAAAAGGTTTATTTTAGTTTATATGATGCTGTTTTACCAAATGTGTAGTCTTGTCTTGCTAGATAATTGAATTGAAAACTGTTAACCTCAGTTAAATATAACTAGTATTAAATTGATAAGGTGGTAGCTGAGGTAATGCTGCTTAGGGTAGGGGGTTAACTTGAGTGGTAAATACTACTCTAAGTTGGAGTTTATAACTCCAGGCTGGATGCAAGGTTTAATCCTTACACTATTTTCACTTGTTCATTGTTATTTGTATATAGTTTTGACATCCACAATATATTTTGTACATTCATTGTCACTACAAACAAAATTGAATCCTATACGAAATCCCATAAGAGATTCAATAAATACAGCTATATTTAAAGGTACACCTAAAGGAGGAGATGTAACATTACTTATCTTGTTATTTGTTATTTTGATCATAAGATTCTTAAGTTTTAAAAATGCCAAATGACATCTTTAAAAGGAATTTCTTTAAACATTAATGGATTGAATAATCCATGTAAAAGGGCAAGTCTAAGATACATTAATTTACATAAGGCCAACTTAGTCTTCCTGCAAGAAACCCATCTCTTGAAAAAAGATATTGATAAACTAGCCACAAACAAATATACAGTATTGGTTAGTTCAGAGCACACTCAGAAAAAAAGAGGAGTGGCTATTTTATGGAATAAAAGTATGCCCATTCCTAAAACCATTAAGTCTTATCAGGATGACAAATGAATGTTTTGTATGGTTACAATACAAATTAATGGGAAGACTTACACTTCAATGTATATTGGATACCTGGAATTGGTATTAATACAGTAAAACATCATCTTGATAAGATCATATCATTCTCTATAGGAGATATTATTTTAGCTGGTGACTTTAATTGTATACTACATGAAAGTGATACTACCACTATAGGGAAAAGAAGAACTACATCTAATGCAAAACATTTAAATGATTTTGCTAATTCTTATCATTTGAATGATATTAATAATCAGATTCAAAATCATTACCATACACCTTTTTTTCTAACCGATACAAAACTTATTCAAAAATAGATAGGGTCTTTATTTCTAACCAGATGGTAACAGATTTAATTAATTCCAAAATCATTTCATGTCCTATATCTGATCATAATTCAATTGTTTTTGAATTCATGATAAAAAATACTCATAATGTTCAGATCAAAAGGATACCAGCATACTTAACTCAACTAAAAGACTATAAAGAATATATACTTTCAGAAGTAAAACATTTTTTAGACATAAATAATACTCCTGAAGTCTCCATTGTTTATGTTTGGGATGCATTAAAATCATATCTATATGGACAAAGTATTAGATGGTATAATAATAAAAGGAAATCTTGGGATAAGGAATTGTTAGATATTCAAAGTAAATTAGACTCTTATAAACATAATAATAAAGAAAATATCATGGACAAGAAAGTTATTGAAGAAATAAACAAACTAAATGAGAAATACAAAGAAATTTTAACTCAAAGTTAAAATAACTTTAGAGAAATACAAGTTTTTGTCTTATTCAATAAGCCCCAAATACTTACATAGACTTAAAAATAAAGCAAAAGGTTGAATAAACAAAACCATATCAAAGAAATCTTTTCTCTAAGGAAAAAGAAGAATGTTTCTAGTATACCAGAAATACTAGATGAATTTAGAAATAACTTTCACAAAATTAACCATAATAACATTAACATGGAACCTAAAGATAAAACAAAGGAGTTTATAACCACAAACATGAATAAAAAGCTTAATAAACAACAGATTAAACTATTGGACAAGAGTATTTCATATACAGAAGTTATTACACAAATAAATAAGCTTAAATCAAACAAAGCACCGGGTAATGATGGTATTATACCAGAGATATATAAAATCCTTTCTAAAAGTACATATTCATTAATGCATAAGGTTTTTATTTTGGCCCAAACTGAGTTAATAACCCCCCCATCTTGGCAATATACATTTATTTCGCCAATTTTAAAACCTAATAAAGATCCAACTAGATGTTCTTCATATCGGCCCATCTCATTACTTAATTTTGATTATAAAATGTTTGAGTATCTTTGCTGATAGATTGAAGACAATCATTCCCGGCATTATAGATATAGATCAGACAGGCTTCATTGTAAATAGAAATACTTTTGATAATATAAGAAGAACTTTAACATTAATAGATTTTGCAAATAGGAAAAAGAAAGATTTAACACTTATTAGTCTTGATATAAGTTCAGCATTTGATTCAGTAAGTTGGGACTATCTGTTTACCTTAATGAAGTGCACAAACTTCTCAGATGCATTTGTAAATCTAATTGAGCATTTATACAAAGGAACGTTGTCTTATATTAAGGTAGGAACATATGTTTCACAAAAAATACCCATTCTTAAATGTACAAAACAAGGATGTCCACTTTCTCCACTATTATTCACTTTTAGTAATGGAGCCTTGGGCTAATTTGATCAGAAACAGTACTGACATGGAGGGTTTTGAAATAGATGAAAATACAACATCCAAAATTCAACTTTTTGCAGATGATGTTCTAATTACATCAGCAGGATCTAATTCTTCTATACAGTCTCTATTTGATAAAATGATGAATTTTAAAAGTATTTCTGGTTTAATATTCAATGAAGAAAAAACTAAAATACTACCTATATATACACGAAAAAATATTCTCATTCGTGATTTTACTAAATATGTACCCAATTCAGGTCAGATAACTTATTTAGGTATAATACTATCTAAAGATATTAAATCTATTATATATAATAATTATAATACCTGTTTTCTTAATATACAAAATCTTTTAATACCTGGAATAACATGTTTTTACTATGGAGGAGAGACTTACAATTATTAAAATGATAATATTCCCCAAGATTTTATACTTAATACAATCAATAATACTTCCACCTACAAAAATAATTATCAAGAAACTGAATACACTAATGTTAAATTTCCTATGGGCACCTAATAGACCTAGGATTGCATTAAAGAAACATACTAATAGCTGGTCTCAAGGGGGTATTTCTTTTCCAGACTTTAATTTATATACTATCTCTTCTATTGTAAAAGTTATTACTTTATTAATAGATCAGTCATATGTCACAAAATGGAAAGATTATTGGGAGCCAATTAGTATGCACTTCATGAAAATCTCCTTAACACATAAAAATATGATTGTAAATAACTCCATGTTATGGTTACTAAAGGAATTTTGTACTACACCTAAACATATGGTTTGTTACCCATTAAATATTATTATTAGTTATCGTAACTTTATATTCATGCACCCTAAGTATAGAGAATGGAATTTTATTGTATTCCTATAATGTATACTCAGGGTATGCTTTTGTCATCTACTTCTGAAGGAACTCATTTAGCTATAGATAATGATCTAAAGTACTGGTATCAGTTGATATCTGATAATAAAGTTAAAAATCTAGATTTCTTAAAACAAGAATTTGATCTAAGAGAAACTTGCTGGTTAGAGGTTCAGACCTTTAGACAACATCTCATTAATAAAATAGATCTAATGTCTATAACAGTTAAAGAATCTATTCCAACACTGATTGATTACTTGATATTAAATTTACAACATAAAGTTTCTGATAAAGGTAAACTTTCATACATACATAAAATTATCAGACAAGAAACTTTTTACAGTGTAGATTCATACTGGAATTATTTCACTTCTATTAATGGGGACCCACCAAATCAACAAGATAAACAATATATATTGGAATCTGCTTATAGAACTACGTCTTCCATTGTCTGGAGACTTTATACATGGAAATTTTTACATAGATCTTTTTATACACCTTTGATGATGAATAAAATAAATAATAAAGATAATTTATGTAAGAGATGTAATGTAGAAATTAATGCTGACTGGGCTCATATGTTTTATGACTGTATAAAATTGAAAGAATACTGGAAGTCAGTTAATGATTTTTTGCAGGCTATTTTTACAGATAATTTCATTATTTCTAAATCTCTTATATTATTCAACACACCTGTACCTCAAAGTGTTAAAAAGGTTAAGCTTCCCTTGTTATGGTCTATTCTAGCAGTGGCTAGGAAAATAATAACTAGAAATTGGATTTCAGATACACCTCCTTCGTTCAATGAATTTAAAAATGTTATGAATATAGTGTGCCATATGGAAATAAACACAATTAGGACAAGAACAAATAGAAAAACATCTTATTATATTGTATGGGATAACTTACAAAATTTGTTAAAAAAAATTTTAATTTCAGTAGCATGGTATTTTAGTTTAATTAATTGATCTGATTGTAGTGGATGTCTTTGTAAATACTTTAGTTGTTTTGTTGAATATTATAATAATACCTATTTTTAATTACTTGTATAAAATTGTTATGATATTTCTCTTGTATGTTAAAACAATAAACCTGTTTTGAAAAAAAAAAAAAAAGTGGAGAAAATATGGGACAACAGTGACATTGCAAAGAACTTCAAAATTGATGAAAAGACAAGACAAAAACTAGTCAGGGAGGCTGCCAAGAGACCTACAGTAACACTGAAGGAGCTGCAGGAATTTCTGGGAAGTACTGGTTGTGTACTGCATGTGACAACAATCTCCCGATTCTCCATACGTCTGGACTGTGTGGAGGGTTGCAAGACTGAATCCTTTTCTTACACAGAAAAACATCCAGGCCCAGCTAAAATTTGCAAAACAATACAGCAAGTTTCCCAAAAGCATGTGGAAAAATGTGTTGTGGTCTGAGATTAAGGTTAAACCTTTTGGCCACAATTCCAAAAGGTACGTTTGGCGCAAAAAAAACAAAACAAAAAAAAAACACTTTGCATCACAAAATGAACACCATCCCCATGGTGAAGCATGGTGGTGGCAGTATCATGCTTTGGGGTTTCTTTTCTTCAGCTGGAACTGGGGCTTTAGTGGAGAGAATTATGAACCGTTCCAAATACCAGTCACTTTTGGCCCAAAACCTTCAGGCATCTGCTAGAAAGCTAAAGACCATTATTACAGTAATGCATTCCAACTTGTTTCTCCTAGATAGAACACCCCCCCTACACAAGCTATAGTAACCTTCTTTGAACACCTCTGAGGTCTGTGAGAAAAGTGGAAGAAACAAACAATGACCACACTGTCCTCGTTCCAAACACAAGCTTGTAATAAGGACAGACAACACGTCAGTAATGTGGTACATAAACAAACAAGGGGGTACACACTCCTACCCTCTATGCACGCAAGCAGTGACCTTGTGGAACACAGCACTGGCTTCAAAAACCTTTCAAAATGTGCCTCAAAAACCTTTCAACATGACAATGACTCCAAGCATGCATCCAGATCAACAAAAGAATGTCTTCACCAGACGAAAATTAGTTTGGAATGGCCCAGCCAGAGCCCAGACCTAAATCCAATAGAAAATCTGTGGGGTGACCTGAGGAGAGCTGTGCACAAGAGATGACCTCGCAATCTGACAGATTTGGAGTGCTTTTGCAAGGAAGTGTAGGCAAATATTGCCAAGTCAAGATGTGCCATGCTGATAAGACTCCTACCCAAGAAGACTGAATGCTGTGATTAAATCAGAAGGTGCTTCAACAAAGTATTAGTTTAAGGGTGTGCACACACAGCAAAGTATTAGTTTAAGGGTTTGCACACTTATGCAACCAGCATATTGTTTTTTTTAATTTTTTTTATATTTTTCCCCTAACAGATTTGTTTGTTTTTCAATTGAATTGTACAGGTTATAGGTCACATTCAAGGTGGGAAAAGTTGTGAAATGATTTATTGTGGTCTCACTTTTTATATCGCAAAAACCTGGCATTTTAACAGGGGTGTGTACACTTTTTATATCCACTGTAAGTGTCCGAATGTTCTGTAATATATTGTAGGCCTTATTTTTGCAATACTATTACTTGTTAATTACATTTTTACTGATACCCAGAAAACTAATGTATTTGTCCTGGCATTACTGGATGTGTGCACTGATAATTTTTTTTTTTTGTTTTACACACAAACAAGCATATGCCTTAGCAATACTAGTTTTGCACTTATTTCAACAACTGAAGACACACCAGATCAGTGACTGCTGTTTGCAGTCATTAGACAGCAGCAGGGTAAGTCACTTTTATTTACCTCAATGAGGAGTAAGGCGTAACTGCCACTGCCCCTGATTTTCCCTCATAATTTTGCTCTGTCGGTCATAAAACATTTTATTTGCTGGTAAATCATTCAGGATTACAGATGGTCAATAAAATCCAGAGATCAGTTTCATACTTGCCCAAAAATTGCATGTTGATGCAAAATGTGTGATTTTTATTAACTTTTTAAGTAAATTAAAGTAATATTTAAAATGTGTTCCTGATTTTGAGCCTTTATTCTGCTATTAATTTTGGCATTGTGCAAAATTCTTAAGCAAAGAAGGTGATAGTTATAGTATCTGGTGTTCTGCCAGTTTTTATAAACCTCCCTGAAAGAGAAGACCATCCTTGAATATTGGAAGTATCAGCTCTCCTTAAACTCCCCAAGGTCTGCACTGAGATCAGTCACTCTGGGACACTGATTTCTCTAGTGCTGTCCTTGCTCATATTTAGTATCAGCTTTATCCTAACAGGGTCATGTCACAGCCCTGTTCAGTTAAAGTGTGTAATCAGAACATTAATACGTTATGTTCTCATTTTTCTCCAAACAGCAGCATCATCTGTGCAGCCCCCCAACATAGTTAAAGAGTGATTAACGGGTCCTCCTGCAGCCATGGATATTGCAGATACCTGAAACTAACTATGTTGACAGTTTTAGTGGGGAGATTATCTACCTGTAAGATGTAACTAAGCCAGGGGCACTATGTCAGTGGTAAAATGTTTAATGGAACTTTGAAGCCTGTTACTCGAAAAAATGCTTACTGTAACTATACCCAGCTATAACCAGAGATATTTTTGAATTTTAAAGGCGGTGTAAATAAGAGTTATTATTATGCACATAGTTTATTAAGTATGCAAGATTGCTGAACTAGCTGGCTTGACTGACATGTTACAAAATATCAAGATAACTTGGCTGTGGTTGGGGGCCCCCAGTGACCGCAGGATTCACTAGTGTCTAAAGCTAGCTATGTTAAGATTGCACGTGTAAATCACAGAATTCCTCAAAGAATTCCTGTGTTTTAAACAAAGTAAATTGAGTATTTATTCCCAGTTCGTCCAATTTGTTTAGCTTGGGAGTCCAAAAAGTGCAACAAGAATTACATTTATTTTCTGTGATGACCTCCTACTTTTTTCACACAACTGTGCTCCTCAACCAGTTATTACTGTGGTTCCTGATTTGCCACAGTATCCTGACCTCACACACCCTCTTCCCTGGAAGGGAAACCGGTCTCTTGAGTCTCATTCTCATATCTTCTGTTACTTTGCAAGTCCTCCTGCTTGCTCCCTGACCAAGCCTGGCTGACCATTCCTGTTAACATTGATGTGTTTGAGTGCCAATGCATCCTGTTTGATTTATATTTCCATCCATATGCAGTTAAGGATGAGATTGATGTGTAATATCCTAATTCCTCTCTGTTCATGCTATGTGCGGGGTGCTGTCATGTGTGCAGTTGCTCGTCATTTAACACAGGCAGCCCTTAATGTAGGAAGTGCTGTATGTTTGGGCAGTGCTGATTCCACTTGCAAAAAAGCAGCTTCTAAGTAGTTGATCTTGTGTAGCTGTAATAGTGTTTGTGTGGCTGTAATAGCGTTTGTTTGCATAGGGTACATATTTTTTCAGTTTGCTGTTGCATTATCTGAGCGGCTGTATCATTTCTGAAATCGGCAGTGATTTACATTGCTACTTTCTACTTGTCCCCCTCAGTTGTCCTGCCGTTATGTACAGCATTCTCTATATTACATTGTCGAACTGCAATAAGTCTAAAACCTGAAAATAGCGAAGCCATGGCACATTGATGTTTTTTCCCCAGGGAAAAAATTGGTGGCCCGTTTTCGGGACTTTGCTATTTCCTCCACTGTGGTGCAGTCTCGGTGTTGGTATATTTAAGTAGGGGGGTGTGGGGGCAAAGCCCCCACTTTAGGTTAAGTTTCAGGTTGCAGGTTTTTTATTTTTTGTTAGGGAAAAAAAATCGCTGTTTGTGTTCGCTATTTTAGTGTTTCAGATATTAAAGTTCATTATTACATTGTTCGAACTTTTTGAAGTTCAACAATGCAATATAGAGCCTAGTGTGTGTGTGTGTGTGTGTGTGTGTGTGTGTGTGTGTGTGTGTGTGTGTGTGTGTGTGTGTGTGTGTGTGTGTGTGTGTATATATGTGTATATATATATATATAATATATATATATATATATATATATATATATATATATATATATATATATATACATACATACACACGTGTGTGCACACATATACCCGTTTTATATATTTATTTTTTTATCTAAAGTTATGGCTGATGCTGTGGAGTACGCAAGTAGAAGTGTGTCAGTAGGTGCTTTGAAAAATGTATTATTTTGGCTTGCTGCTGACTAGATTGTGAGATTTAAGAGAAGAGTTGAAAACTCATAGCCTGAATTGTTTGATGTAATAAAACGATAGATGTTAAGTTGTCTATCTCGCCTTCATTCTTGCTGGATGGGTTCGGAGCCGACCTCGGCTCCGACTCGGCCACTCTAAAGCTCGAGAGTTGGTTCCACCGGCTCGAGGCTCCCCTTATATCCCACAATGCTAGGCGTGTATTACCTCAGATCTCGTTTGCCGCTACAGCGATCGAGGTGTTTGGTTTCTACCGGCTTCAGGTGAGTTATTGTAGAGTAAATTATAGTCTACTTAAACCCCTTTAATTTAATTCTTTATTGTTATTTCCGTTAGTTTAGTGGATTTAGACCCCTTTTCTCCTGTTATCCACCCTTTTTTCCACAAAGAACTTATAGTTCTTCCCTCAGGCCTTTGGGCCTTTCCATCCCCTTAGGGAGTGTTTGTGTTTTTGTTAGGGAACTAAAACTTGTGATAATAGAATTTTAGTTATAATTTTTTGAGTTTTATTTGTGTAAAGTGTAATCAGTGTGTTTGAGTGTGTGTGTGGTTACACTTTCCTTTACAATGTCTAAGGACTCAAAGGTCTCAGGCTTCAAGAAGTGTGACTTGTGCCGTCAGAAAATGTCTCTGACAGACGGTCACACTTCTTGTGTGTACTGCCTGGGACCTTTACACCTGCAGGACTCTTGTGCTGTATGCCATGGCTTCAGTCCTAGAGTCCTGCAGGAAAGAAAAAACAAACTCATTCTAAGAGGTTTGCTTAAGCCTGAGGGTTCCCTCACTGCTACCTCGGGGAAACCTTCCAAGGCTTCTAAGTCCTCGACTCCAGCTTCTTAGTCGAGGCCTAAGGCTTCGAAACCTACTGCTACATCGGCTCCGGCTGGAGCCGATGAGTCTTTAACTACAGCTTCTGTGGTTCCCTCGGCTCCGGCTGGAGCCGAGGTATTGGAAATTCCTGGGTCGGCTCCGATCAGACCATCGGAGCCGACATCTAGAAAGAGGTCTAGGTCACCATCCCTGGGCTCCGTTCATTCGGCTCCAGCGTCTCCCTTGCTGTCTGAACGGAGCCATAGATCTCACTCCTCTAGATCATCGAGGCTTTCGGATCATGACCTTCAGAGGGTAGTGAGTCGACTTCTAAAGTCCGAGGCACTGGCCCAAATGCTTCAGAGCCCGACTCATCAGTCGATGCTTCAACCTATTCCTCAAAATATTCCTCCTCCGACTCCTTTGAGCTCGGAGCCGGGGCGTCTCGGAACCGAGACTGTGGTAGCGTCGGAGCCGATAAATTGTCTTCGGTTCCGTCATCGGCTCCAATTTCTTCCTTTGAAGAATCTCGGCGCCGGACTTCCCTCGTCGGCTCCGAGGGGGTGAGTGGCATCGGACCCTTGTCCGACCCCGCTCTCCCTCTCGGTGCTTCGGCGCTGATGAGTTCGGCTCCGACATCGGCCTCGGAGCCATCTCTGTCAGTGCCGAGGGAGGTTCTCAGCTTCTCGGAGCGGGGACCTCTGGCTCTGCCTGACAGGGGTGTGTTCGAGGTCATGCGGAGTGTGTTGGAACCTGGTTCAACTCCACAGTCTGCTCCGTCCGCCCCTCCCTCTTCGATGCCTCAGGTTATGTCTACTCTCTCCCTCATCCCTGACCGCAGAGAGCCAGCTCTTGAAGAATCCCCTGTGGGGATTTCATCCTCTTCCAAGGCCTCTCCTGATTTGGCAGAGGAGCCCCCTAGGAAGAGAAATTGTAAGAGGAAACACATAGACTCACCTGAGTCTGTCACCTCTGACACAGATTTAGAGGATTCCGAGGGTTCCCCCCCATTCCCCTTCTGAAGATGTCTCCTTTGCAGACATTCTAGAGATCCTGAAACAGAGGGGAAATTGGCCAGCCCTTAACCCTTCGGAGGATGAATCTGTGTATCTTGAGGCATTTGGCTCTCGCCCTTCCACCTCCTGGGTGTCCCCCCCCCCTTTGATCCCCTCATGCAGGTGGTAGCAAAGAAGGCCTGGACGGCTCCTGACTCAGTGGACCCCACCCCCAGGAGACCTTCAAAGTTTATAACAGCACCAACAGATAAGCAATTTCTGACCAAAGGAGTTACTGTGGATGCTATGGTGGTAGCTGCTGCCACTAAGAAGGAACTAGCTGATCCTTCGGTACCTGTCCATCCTCCTAACAAGGAGTCTAGGTCTATGGATAGGTACGGGAAGCGGATGTTTTCGTCAGCGACCTTTGCAATGCGTTTGCTGAACTACCTATGCCATTTCACTCGTCTTCAAAGAGACTTGATCAAGGAAGCGAGTGAAATGTTGAAGGATCCTACAGCTGCAGGTTTTCAGGACAAGATGAACGCCCAGCTGGCTACCCTAAATTCTATAGCTAACTCCTCCATGCGCCTCCTTTCATATGCGGCTGATGGAGCGAGCAGAGCCGCAGGGACAGGTGTCGCTTTACGGCGGCATGCCTGGATGTGACTATGCAATTTTGCGGACCCCTTTAAAACGTCTTTCACTAATTCCCCGTTTGATGGATCATCTCTCTTTGGTCCTCAAGTGAAAGAAACCTTGACTAGGTGCGAGACGGATGGCAAAACTCTTTCTGCCGTCTGAGTCCGTTTTTCTACTCCTTCTAGACCTTACCCCAAAGGCCAGAAAAGTGGAAAAATGTGGTTCCGCAAACAATGTCAAGGGAATTTGCCTGACGCACAGAGTCGGTTCCCCTCCAGAGGCAGAGGAGGGAACAATAATGGTAGACATCGCCCCAGAGGCAGGGGGGGTCCGCAGAACCAGGGCAATCGAGAAACCTTTTCCGATAAGCCCTTCCAGCATCCCTGAGGTGTTGCCCGACTGTCCACCTTCGGAGGCAGTCGGGGGAAGATTGTCACTGTACCCAGAAGCCTGGCGATCCCTAACTCAAGACAAGTGGGTACAGTCCATCATTTCCGAAGGCTATTCCATTCCCTTCGTTCGTGTTCCAAACCAATCCAAAAAATCCCTTCCAGATGTTCCACCCGCTCAAAGGGATCTTGCAGCTTTGGAAATTTCAAAGCTGCTTGCAAAAAGAGCAATACAGCCAGTTCCAGCAGACCAGCAAGGATCCGGAATCTACTCCAGGTTCTTTTTAGTTCCAAAGAAAACAGGGGACTGGAGACCAATTTTGGATCTCAGTATCTTGAACAAGTCTGTCAAGAAAACAAGATTTCGGATGGTCACGCTACAGTCCATCCTTCCCCTATTGGGAAAGGAAAACTGGATGTGCTCTATAGACCTCCAGGATGCGTACTATCATATAAAAATGAACAGACGCTCCAGGAGATTCCTCCGCTTCCGGCTGGGAGCCAGTCACTTTCAATTCAGAGCCCTGCCCTTTGGTCTCACCACTGCCCCCCGGGTGTTTACCAAATGCATGGCAGTGGTAGCTTCTCACCTGAGACATCAAGGATTCCAGGTGTTTCCATATTTGGACAACTGGCTCCTCACAGCTCCTACCAAGCATCTTCTTCTAATGGCCAGAGACTACACCTTTCGCATTTGTCAAAAGTTAGGCATATCAATAAATTGCGAAAAGTCTGCTTTGTCGCCTTGTTGTGCTATTACCTTCATAGGCGCAAATCTAGACACAGTCAACATGTCTGCGAGACTAACAGATCAAAGAATAGCAGACATACGCAAAATGGTCTCTCTCCTCCTCCACAACAACAGAGTCAAAGCCAGGTTAGTTTTGAAAGTACTGGGGATTATGGCGGCTGCTATCCCTCTACTTCTATTAGCCAGATTCCACATGAGAATCCTTCAATGGATGCTCTTCACACAATGGTCATACCAGCAACTTCCGATGTCTCACACCATTATGATTACGCAAGCATGCAAGAATCATCTTCTTTGGTGGATGTCTTCCCCTCAGCTCTCCCTGGGAAGACCCATTCTTCCTACCCCTCCGGTTGCTACTCTGACAACGGACGCCTCCCTGATCGGGTGGGGGGGGCATTATCAGGGCAGAACTGTCCAGGGCATATGGCAACCAGACGAATGCCACTTGCACATAAATGTTCTAGAGATGAGAGCAGTGCTTTTAGCGTTGCAAGCCCTTCAAGACTCTCTTCCCTTGGGAATGATAGTAATCCAGACGGACAATATGTATGTAGTGTGGTATATCAACAAACAAGGCGGAACCAGGTCCTATCCCCTATGTCGAGAAGCACTCAGACTGTGGCAATGGGCGATTTCTTCTCAGCAGTTTCTGATAGCAACGCACATCCCCGGGAAGTCCAATCTAATCGCGGACAAGTTGAGCAGAGCTATCCTCATGCCTCACGAGTGGTCTCTGAAAGATTCTATTGTGGAGAAAATTTTTCTCAAGTGGGGTCAGCCTTGCTGCGACCTTTTTGCTACTCCCCAAAACAGCAAGTGCAGAGATTTTTTCACCCTATTCCCGTTACCAGGCCAGCCCAGCAGAGATGCTCTAGTCCAAGTTTGGCCCCGGGGACTTCTGTATGCATTTCCTCCCTTCCCACTAATCTCTCAAGTGATACAGAAAGCTATCGCTCAGAAGGCCTCTTTGATCCTCATTGCCCCTTACTGGCCTCGACAGGTTTGGTTCCCCTTTCTACATCAATTTCTGTTGGAGCAACCTTGGCATCTGGACCTAGTTCCAGATCTTTTGATCCATCAGTCGGGTCAGTTACATCGCTCCCTCCCCTCTCTGAACCTCACTGCTTGGTTCCTCCAATTCCAACCTTAGCCAGGCTTCCTCAAATATCTCACTCTGTTCGAGATATTTTGTTAGCTTCCCATAAATCTTCCACTCGGAGGATTTATCTTAGTAAATGGAAACGTTTCGCCTATTGGGCTCAAGGAAGGGACATAGATCCTTTCACTGCTTCCATCCAGATAGTCCTTGATTTTCTAGCTGAACTCTTCCATGCAGGTTCATCTCCTTCTACTCTTAAAGTTCAATTGGCAGCTATTTCTAACTTTCATGTGGGCATTTCAGATTCTGCCATCATGTCTCACAAGCTTTGCAAAGCCTTTTTGAAAGGAGTTTTTCTTCTCAGACCTCCTATAAGAAATCCTCCTCCTTCTTGGGACCTTAATTTAGTTCTCACTTCTTTGATTCTTCCCCCTTTCGAACCTGCAGCTTCCTGTTCATTAAAATTGCTATCATGGAAGACTCTCTTTCTGGTAGCTGTTACTTCAGCTAGAAGGGTGTCAGAACTTCATGTGCTCAGCTGTCGACCACCATATCTGTTGTTCCATAAAGACAGGGTATCCTTACGAACCAACCCGTCCTTTTTACCTAAAGTAGCCTCTGCCTCTAACCTAAATCAAAGCATTGACCTTCCTGTGTTTTTCCCAGAATATTCTAACAGGTCTGAACAAAAATTGCATTGGCTAGATGTTCATGGTCAGTTAAGGTACTATTTGGATAGGACCAAACAATTCAGAAAAACTGACCAATTGTTTGTTTCTTATGCAGAAAGCAGAAAGGGACTTTCAGTTTCAAAAGTATCACTATCCAGATGGCTAACATCTCTGATTTCCCTTGTTTATGAAATCAGACACCAAAAGCTGCCTAACAAACCTAAGGCCCACTCCACCAGAGCTTTGGCTACTTCTATAGCCTTCCAAGACAGATTGCCTATTGACACCATTTGTGCAGCGGCTACTTGGGCTACTCCTCACACATTCATTTCACATTATAAGTTGGATTTAGCTTCTAGACATAGAGCTAACTTTGGTACCACTGTTCTCAAGAGTCTGTTCCGATAGGCCACCCGGGACAAGGTGCTAGGGATGCGGTCCCATCCAGCAAGAATGAAGGCGAGATAGACAACTTAACATATAGAAGTTATGTTCTTACCATAACGTTCCATGTTAGTTGTCTTCTTCTCGCTTCTTCTTAAGGCCCCACCTCCTTCCCCCTGGCCTGGACAGACCTAGAGGAGTTTGATTGTGACCTCTCTTTCTACCACCTCTGTTGTTTTAGGTATATGCTCTGCTGTGCATATTTTCCTGGATCAAGCTTCAGGTCACCTTTCTCTCCCTCTTTCCTTGTAGAGGTGGATTCTTCCTTTCCAGTATTTCTGGTTTTATTATTAGCTGGGCCTAGCTCACAAACGAGATCTGAGGTAATACACGCCTAGCATTGTGGGATATAAGGGGAGCCTCGAGCCGGTGAAACCAACTCTCGAGCTTTAGAGTGGCCGAGTCGGAGCCGAGGTCGGCTCCGAACCCATCCAGCAAGAAAGAAGGCGAGAAGAAGACAACTAACATGGAACGTTATGGTAAGAACATAACTTCTATTTTAGCTGGAATCCCCCTTAACAATTCTGACCAGTAGACTACTGAGATCTGTGATCAGTAATTTGGATGTTTACATGTATGAAACAAAAAAACAGAGGTACTTTTTGTGGATGGGGGCATTCCTTCTGGTTAGTAACACTTTTGGTGCACAAGATGATCTTCAGTCATCAAGTACTCAAGGTGAATGTCCTTCAAGGATGCATCTGCAGTCATCGCATATGGGTTGTCCTGCCTCAGGCAGCCCTTCGGTCGGCCGGATTCCAAAGTCTGGGTCCGGCGTCGGCTGATGTCGCCCCTTCCCCGATGTCAGAGTGCCTAGGGTATAAAAGCGTCAGCCGACGCCATCTTCCTCAGTCTTTCTTGCCGCGTGGTGCCCGAAGCAGAAGCAGTTCGCAAGTGCCGGTAATTCAGCTAAACCGAAGACTTCAAAAGCTAAGTACCCCGTTGGGGACTCTTTCTTGCCTCAGCCGATGTCAGATAAAATTAATAATTGCTTAACTTGTGGGAAACAAATACCTCATAAGGATTTCCACTCTTACTGCCTACCTTGCCTAGGCCCAGACCACGACGTCTCGGCCTGTTCCGCCTGTGCTTCCTTTAACCGACGCACTCTTAAGACATCGGTCGGAGTTTGCAGAGGAATTTTTTGGGGCTAGTTTTGCTTACAAAATGCCATTGGAGACTCCGACTTCATATTTAATAAAGAAACGGAAGGACAAGGACCGACACACGCGGTCCGCAGTTTCGGCTGAAACCACGGCCAGGCCTACCGCGAGTGTCTCGGTCTCGGCTGAAACCGAGTCCTTGGTACTACCGTCCACCAAAACCGTACAACAGACAACCTCGGCCCTGGAGGCCACTACTGTATCGGTTGTTGAATCTCCTTTGGAATCTGGTGTCCAGGAACCTTCCGACACCATTCCCTTAGACAAAACTACACCAGCACGTGGTGCAGCCAGGCCTCCTGCATCCATGTCTATTAAGGCATTCTCTAGGGCTAAAGCTGTTAAACACTCAAAATCTATGCCTCCCAGGGTTATCCCTCAGGGACCCACTACAGGTTCTCAGATCCTTAGTCTAGCAGAGGACCTTATTTCATTAATTAGGGGCCCTCAACCTCATCCGGACAGGGGCTCTCAACCTCCTACAGAAAAAAGGCCCAGGGTTGAGCCCTCTGATCCCCTCTCCTCAGATGAGGCCTCTGATGGCTCTGCTCTCTCGGACTACCAGGAGGAGGCTTTTTCGGCCTACGAGGATTCAGATGCAGAGGAATCTATCCCTTCGGCCTCCCCTCCTGAAGAACTGTCTTTTGGGGAAACTCTGCACACTGAGGGAGCATTTCCAATGGCAGGGCCAGGAATTCTCTGATTCCAGGAAGAGATTAAGGACCTTCTTGCATTTGCCTCAGCATAGACCCTTGGCTATTCCCCCCATTTTGAATGTCATTGATGATGTGTACTTTGAATCTAGCACAACCCCTGACACTCTCCCTCCGGCTCCTGCCAAACCCGATAGGTACTACAGGGTCCCGGAATCACATCTTTTCCTTTACAAGGCCCACTCTGCTGATCCAGAAACTATTTCCCAGGGCCCTAAAGGGGTTGCAGCTGTCACTACAAAAAATCCACTCCCCTCTGAAAGGGAGTCCAGGGCTTTAGAGCGATGGGGTAAAAAAGTGTATACTTCTGCTACCCTTTCTGTGAGGGCTTTAAACTGTCAATTTCATATGATACAGTACCAAGAATATTTGTTAGATGAATTGCATAAAACGCTGTCTTCACCTGAACCCTTAGATCGCAAATCACTTCAGGATCTGGTACATAACTCTCAACAGGTTAGCAACCATTTCTTGCAGTGTGGTTATGATGCATTGGAAGCTTCATGTAGGTCAGCTATGACAGGTGCAGTCATACGAAGGCATGCTTGGCTGAAGGAACAATCTCTGCCAGACCATGTTAAAGCAAAGCTTCTGGATGCTCCACTGCTCAGGAGGTCTTAAAGAAATTTGAAGAAAAGGCAAAATCTGTACAAACAGTCAAAGATTTTATGCAAGTCCAACCACCAAGAGTCAGCAGAAATTGGCCTTCCAAGAACTGGTCCTTTCCAGACACAGACAGATTTCAGAGAGGCAAGAACAGGCGTGCCAGAGGTAGAGGGCAAGCTAGAGGCTCCTACAGAGGACATCAATGGCAGCCTCCCAACCAGAGAGGTAGTGCAGGGCCTACTACTGCTGCACAAGGACAGACTCAATGACTTTACTTTGACACCGCCAACCAGGACTCAATTGGAAGTACCTTTGGGTGGAAAGCTTTCCTTATTTTCAGAAAATTGGCACATTTTTACAAGGGACAAATGGACACTACAAATAATAGACAAAGGATACAGGTTCCATTTCCACACATTACCGAAAAGAAAAGGCATGCCAGACCTGCCACCAAATCAAAGGGCAGAGGCTTTGAAACAAATCTCCAACTTAATGAAAATGAAAGCAATAGAAAAGGTTCCTCTCGCAGAACAAGGCCAAGGACTTTATTCCAGACTCTTCCTTGTTCCAAGAAAAGAAAAGCAATGGAGGCCTATTCTCGACTTGTCCGCACTAAATACTTATCTCATTGTGCCAAAATTCAAAATGCTGACTCTACAGCAACTCCTTCCCATGCTGGGCAAGGGGTCTTGGCTGGTAACTCTGGACCTCAAGGAGGCATACCTGCATGTCCCTATCAGAAAAAGCTGCAGAAGACACCTCAGATTTCTTGCAGGTTCAGAGCATTATCAATTCTCAGCATTGCCCTTTGGCTTATCTACTGCGCCCAGAGTATTCACGAAATGCCTGGCATCAGTAATTGCACACTGCAGACTTCAGGGGATGCAAATATACCCGTTTCTGGACGACTGCCTTATACAAGCGGACAGCCAACAAATTTTGGTAAAACACTTGAATTATGCCATCTATCTTATTCAGGCCTTGGGATATACAGTCAACATTCACAAGTCAAGACTTGTACCATCCCAAAGAATAACTTTTCTGGGTGCGGATCTAGACACAACCACCCAAATGGCTTTCCTCACAGAAGAGAAACAAAACCAACTACCGGATTACTTCAAAAACCTGTCAAGACAAACTCAGCTGACTGCAAGGAAAATCCTGCAGGCCCTGGGTTACATGGCTTCTTGCATTCTTCTGATTCCTAAAGCAAGGCTACATATGAGGAAAGTCCAATGGTACCTAAGGAGTTTATGGACTCAGCACAGTCACAGCTTGGAAACCTTGATACCACTCATCCCATGCCTTCAAAGGGAATTTCTGTGGTGGGCTCAAGCAAGCCAGTCAAACAGGGGTTTGCCCTTCAGCAAACCAATAGCCAGCCAAACCATTACAATGGACGCTTCAGACCACGGATGGGGAGCGCACATGGAAGGAAGATGCATTCAAGGACTATGGTCACAAAAAGAGCTACGCATGCACATAAACCAAAAGGAAATGCTGGCAGTGATACATGCAATCGAGACCTTCAAGTTATTTCTACATCAAGGCCACCTGCTAATAAGGACAGACAACACTACAGTTATGTGGTACATAAACAAGCAGGGAGGCACCCATTCCTACCCTCTTTGCAGACTGGCAATGAATCTATGGGAACTTTCCTTGACTGTCAATATACAGCTGCAATCCCAGTTTGTACCAGGAAAGGACAATATACTGGCGGACAGCTTAAGCAGGAACATCATGGATGCACACGAATGGATGCTGCACCCAGACATCTTCCATCAGATAGCATAATCATGGGGGAGACCGGACATAGACCTCTTTGCCTCCCCACACAATCATCAGCTGGAGAAATTCTGCTCAAGAACATACCACCCACAAGCATGGAAAGTGGACGCCCTCTCTTTCAGCTGGAGAACTCTAACAGTGTATGCATTCCCACCTCTTCCATTAATGACCAAAGTCTTACTGAAGATCAGGGCAGAGCAGCCAAGAGTGATTCTGATAGCTCCGGACTGGCCAAGACAGCAGTGGTACCCATTGCTAAAGAGCATGTCACGGTCAAAACCATGGCTTCTGCCACAATGGCCGCTTCTCCTGACACAGCACAATTACAAAGCGCTGCATCCCAACCTGAAAACATTACAACTAGCTGCCTGGAAAATACCTTGACTCATCACCAGGATAAGCTATCCAAGAGAGTGAAGGATATCATCATGGAAGCTCGCAGGCCTTCCACAAGAAAGGCATACTCAGCAAAATGGAAAAGATTTCACACCTGGAGCACCTCAAAGGGCCTAGATGCAACAGTTATGAACATGGCACATATATCCTGGAATATTTGGCAGAAATGCTCCACAATGGGCCTGTCTTACTCTTCCATTAAAATTCATGCTTCAGCAATTTCAGCAGAGTACAATACTGATCCACCTGTCTTCTCTCATCCGCTGCTAAGACAGTTTCTAAGAGGAATTAAAAACATCAATCCACCAAGGAAACCACCGCTGCCTACTTGGGACCTTAACTTCGTGTTGGAAAAACTAACACTGCCTCCCTTTGAACCAGCAGCATCTGCAGAACTACAGTTCCTCTCTTGGAAGACTGCCTTCCTTCTGGCCATAACCTCAGCAAGAAGAGTATCTGAGTTACAGGCCCTCATGGCAGTACAGCCATTTCTTATTTTTCATCAAGACAGAGTCTCATCGAGAACCAATCCTTCATTTATGCCAAAGGTGGTATCCAGGGTCTCATTAAACCAAGCTATTCACCTGCCTACCTTCTTTCCAAATCCACAAAACAAAGGGGAAAAGCTTCTGCACACCCTGGACATACGCAGACAGTTGCACTACTACTTGGACAGAACTAAAAATTACAGAAAAACTGACCAGTTGTTTGTAGCATATGCTGCTGGTGCACAAGGAAAAGCAATTTCAAAACAGACAATTTCAAAATGGATAGGGAATTGCATTCGTTTCTGTTACTCCTTTCATGGAAAAACTGTGCCAGCTAACATTAGACCTCATTCGACCAGAGCCACAGCCACCTCCACAGCCTTCTTAAGAGGGGTGGCTACCAAGGACATTTTAGAAGCTGCTACATGGAGCTCCGTGCATACATTTTCCAAGCATTACAACTTTCCTTTATATTCCAGATCCAGAGCAGGCTTTGCTACGGCAGTCCTGCAGGGCATTTTAGCTACACCATCCTTTACATAGATCCTCCACCCCCAGATTGGCTATGGTATTCTACCCATATGTGATGACTGCAGATGCATCCTTGAAGGACATAGTACAGTTTTGTACCTACCATAAATGTAGATGTCTGATAGGTATGCATCTGCAGTCAGGTTTACCCTCCCTCCTTCCCCTCTGTGGTATTTCTTGGGTACATTCCCCTCTCATAGCTAGCTGGGGTTATCTATTATGGTGTATTTGTTTTTATATATGTATATATTTTTGTGCATGTTTGGAATTTATTGCATTTCTCCAAATTTAGCCTTCCTTAGAGGGCACCTGGCATCTGGGGCAAGAAAAACTGAGGAAGATGGCGTCGGCTGACGCTTTTATACCCCAGGCGCTCTGACGTCGGGGAAGGGGCGACATCAGCCGAAGCCGGACCCAGACTTTGGAATCCAGCCAACCGAAGGGCTGCCTGAGGCAGGACAACCCATATGTGATGACTGCAGATGCATACCTATCGGACATCTACATTTATGGTAGGTACAAAACTGTACTTTCTGTCCCAGCAGGTAATATTGTGATAGTGTTGGACTCCACGGTGACCAAAACTAATGCACTCCTAACCATACTGAATAACAAAGGAGTCACTTTAACATTTGCCAAGTGCAAAAACTGGGAACTAAGAGAGAGATTCAGACTAGAGATACAAGAATAACTTTTGTTCAGCAATGTACCCTGTTAGGAAGCAACAAATTAGCTTCTTCCATACTGAGTTGTTACGCTACCCATGCATAACACCGAAGTTCTGTAGTAAAATTAGAACAGTTAGCTGATGAAGAGGATAGTATCATCTTTAAAGAATGTGTTGCACCCCAGCCTGGATGGACTTCACAGTTTGCTAAAAGTATGCATGATCTTAAAAAGAAATTGCCTTGAGTAAACCTGTTCTGTCTCTAACTTCTGTCACAAGTCTAATAGACACAGCATAATTCTTGCTATTAAATTTGACCAAGAGGTGAAGGTGGAGTGTGTGTAGATGACCAGTTTGGAATTGATTTTATTTCAAGTAACAGGAAATGTATATGGAGAGGCTAAGTTAGAGAAAAAAACACACATAGTTGTCTTCCAGTGAGAGAAAAGCTAAAATATTGCTGATGTGGTGGTTATGGCTTAAATGCTGTGTACCATTTGCTGCTTGCAAGAAGGCAGTTTACCAACGAGGCAAACTATTCAGTGAACTGAAGACAGCTGACTGTAGAGTGTTCTGTAAACAGAGCACACTTCTAGATTTGAGATTTCTGCTACAAAAGATTCCTTGCAAAAGGATTCAATGAACTTGCACTTGATTCAAGGTCCATATTTTCATTGTACTGTTCCTCTTACAGCCCTCACCTGTGGGATACCCTGCCAGCCGGTAGAAGATTGGCCTGACTTCCAGATTTATACCTTCTCTCTGGCCTGCTTCTTCCCACTTAGCTATAAGTATGTTGATGGTGTAGGAAGGTCATTGGCCAATGCCATATTTAGATTTATTGCTGCAGCAGTAGTATGTTTGCATGAATCTTGAGAATTCTCACTCCCTCAGATGGCTTGCTTTCAGAAGATATACAAGTACCTGTCGGGTGAATTTCTTTTACTCTTTGTAGCTGTATTCATAGGTTCATGTTAGCAAGTATTTTAATGTTTGATAAAGACTT
>NC_056735.1:1849639380-1849719380 GCF_019279795.1 Protopterus annectens | reverse complement strand
TGGGTAAATCCAGCATTACCAACACCCAGAAGTGGGTTATTGATATTATACAATGACATTATTTAAGAAAAAAAATAATTACTTTTCTTAAATAATGGCATTGTATAATGCCTCCTTGCTGCCCTTCCGCAGCTGTCTGGTATTCTGCGGCAGTTCTGATGTACTGCGCATGTGTATGCCTATGCAGTACATCAGAACTGTGGGCAAAAGCAACGGAGAAAGCAAGATCTCCATTGCTTTTTACAAACTGTTTCACTATGTTAAATGGGTTTAACATAGCGAGACAGCTTTAAAAAAAGCAACATAGGATCTCAGTTGCTTTTTTTAAAGCTGTCTCGCTACGTTAAACTCATTTAACGTAGCGAAACAGTGAGAAAAAAGAGTTATAGTAATGGAAAAAGTCCCGGCGACTGGACCTTTTTCCATTACTATAACTCTGATTTACAACGTGCATGCTGACCAATCAGCGTGCACGTTTTTGAATATTAATGGGGGGGGGGGTTGTATAATGGACAGGTAGCTTTTGAACCACAGAAGGGTGGGCTGAGAGAGGCCTAGTGAGGACATTTTGAAGTAGAAATTTGGTGTGACAAAACTGTGTCGAAGGCATTAGACAAGTCTAGAAACAGGGAAGAGATTAGTTTGCCATTATGTCTAGCTTTATTGACCGTATCTATATAGGTTAGAAGGGCAGTGCTATTGCTATGGGAAGGACTGAAGACCTGTTGTGTAGGGGATAGGATTTCTTCCTGCAGGAGACATGTCTAGCAATTGGTTTTTAATACATTTTTCAGGTATTTTGGTGATGGGAGGTATGATTCCTATAGGTTTAAAGTTATTAATGTCTGTTGAATATCCACCTTTGTGCAGAGGGATGATGTGTGACTTTTTTTCTAGAGAGGGAGAATGTGGGATTCCTGACTTGACCTATAAGGATTGAGACAGAATAGGCAATGCTACTGGGTGCTATTTTTATGTACATGCTTGGAAGGTCAACAGCTGAAGATGAGCATGGTTCAAGTTTGTTTAAGACTAGTTTTATGTAGGATGTGGGTACAGGTTTGAAGGTAAAAGTGGATGAGATGATATGTGGCTGCTGGGCAGGGTTGGGAGTAGATGTTGGGGAAATCCTTGGTTAAAGATTCTGCACTATCTAGAAAATAAGAGGTGAACTGTATTGCAGTTTGAATTGGTGAGTTATTGGGGAGGGATATGGGTTGAATTTTTGGCTGGGATGTAAGATTGCTTTAATGGATATCCAAAATTTGTTAGTATTTTGTTTAGTATTATTCTGAAAGTTGTTATAGTTTTTGTTTTTCCATCTACAGCTCAATTTATAACTGAGATCAGTCAGTTTATAACCAGAACACAGTAGTTAACAAATAGTAAAACAGATTGTTTGTCATTTTCTGACACTAATTAACTGGCATATGTAGTATAGAATACTGGTCAAGCAAAAGGTGACAGTGGCCAGCTTAGAGGTCCTTAGAGTGCACGGACTATTTCACAGATAATTTCAATCACAGAGCAGGAATGTATTTAACTGATTAAAGATAATATGCAGGAAGATTCTTCATGATGACTATGCTTACATTAAACACTGACAAAATTCTCAGTACACTTGTAGGTATAGTGCCCTTGTGGCAGAGCTCTTGCAATATCGAGGTCAGATGTAGTGACTGCAAGCTGTTAAACCCTGACAAAAATTCCAGTAAACTTGTAGGTGCAGGCTCTTGTAGCAGAGCCTCTGCAATATCAAAATGAGATAGTGACTCAGACTCTGCTCTATGCAGAGAGTTTTAATCCTATAGTTTATTCAGACTATAAAACATTTTGTAGCTCCATTGGTGTAGAGGGATAAAGCCCTATGGCCCAGATAACCAGAATTCAACTAGTGCATTGGACATATGGGACAGTTAAGAGTGCTGGCTTGTTTTCATTTGGAGAGAAGGGTGGGGGTACCACTGTGCCTGTTCAGTGCAAGACTCTCTCTGGTGAAGACTGGTCATCATTCCAGAAGTGCTGTCATGGGGGAGGGGGGTTGGGTTGGGGGGGGCAAGGCTTATGAATGTGTCCCCTTCGAATGCATGGACATGCCTCACTGGGGCCCATTACATGTAGTCCCCTCTGATGCTAAAACCATGTCTCTGGAAATGTAGGACTTGAGCAGAAAACTTCAATTAGCATTGATGATGACTCCATGCAGTGGTGCACTTAACACTTGCCTTCCTCTCCAGAACAAATTTGATGAAGGTCTTCTTTTCTTGGAGGAGACAAATGAATCTGTGAGGTAAACATAGATATGGAGGTAGGGCTTGTTATAGAGTTATATATAACTGCAAAATAGCTGATAGAAAAGAAGAGGTTTGACATTACTGAAAGAAGGAATTTCTTTGTTGTATTGGCACCATCCACTAAAAAACGAAACTAACAATATTGTAATACAATGGCATATTAAAAAATGGTGTTCTACTCCAGTGAAGCTGAACATTTCAGATGTTGTAGGTTCAAAACCTGGTCTTTGATGTGATGTAAAAAGTTTAATATAGCCAATTATTTTTCATCCTTTGGGTTTGGATATCCAGTGACTTTTAAGCGGTAAGAAAATCATAGCAGGGATTTAAAGTGACCTTTTATCTGTAAGGAACCTTAGGGAATTCAGAACCATCCTGCCAGAACTCTTTTTCACCTACTTCTGTTGGTTATTCTCAGTAGCCTCTTTGGTCATGGTTGCCAGCTAGTTGTTGACCATACCTCTCAACTTCTCAGGATAAGAGATCTGGACAAAGCTAGAAATAGTGGGGAGACAAAGGCCCCAAAATAGGGACAGGTTTTAAATATTGCTCTTTTAAACTCAGTTGCTAGAATAACGGGTATTATATTATGTCTTTTCTGAAGGATATGATATATGAAACTCAAATGTTATTATTTAATATTATTTAGTCACCTTAATCCTCAGTGATTTACCAGAAAACCAACATTTTTATAAATAACTGACCAAAAATATGAGGCAAAAATCTGGACAGTTGAGAGGTGTGCTGAAATCTACCCACTGTCCACATTGCAACATTTCATTGGATAAAAGTAAGGGGTGTCATGGGGGATTTCTTTAATTCAGTACCTCTGAGTCGTTCACTTGTAGACCCCCCTGTCTGTTGCCCTCTTGCAGAGGTGTAGCAGTGCAAGATCAACCTATTTTTGGATGTGCGCGGTTTGTGCGGATGGCACAGGGTGTATTTGCTTTCCTGTTTTGGCATGTTGATTGTCCTGTATTCCCAGGCTGTGATGGGAGCTGCCAGGACAACTGTGAGTTCTGTAGTCTATATTCAGAGAAAAGGCAAGCCACTGACCGTTCAGTTCATTTCCCTTGTAGTGTCCCTCTAATTTTCTAGCCCAGTAATCAAAATTGGGTTGTTTCTGTAGCAGACAGGTAAGCTGTCACCTGTGCTACTAGTGCAGCCTTTGGTAGTACAGATGAATAGTTTTACACAGGTGACTTCTGTGCAATGTGTTTGTCACCAGTCGTTGAAGTGACCATTTTTAAACTCGTCACACTAGCCTCTTTTACGCTTGTCTTTCTTGTTTGACAGTAACAGCACTTAAGTCTTTTGAAAGGTAAATGTGGAATCAATGAAATAGTAAACTGAAGAGGGTGTGCATTTAAGTCCTTTCTGCTGTCAGTTCCAGGCTTTGCAGCATTACATCAGCAGAGGTACATTTGGATGGTCTTTTTCTAAGGATGCCATTGTTGTACTTATTTTAATTTGCTAACTGGGTAAATCGGTTGGTCTGACAACCTTTTTCAAGTCGGAACTTGGGCCAAGTGCATACACGGAATATTCAGAGGTACAAGTTAATGTGCAAAAATGTCATACAATAGACCAGTTCAGTTTTAATGCTCACAACAGACACACACACAAAATTGGATTTCATGTAATTAAGTGAGTTGGTTCAGGTATTCTTTTTTCAGTCATTGCTTGTTGTATGAAACTAGAACAATTACAGGAGTAAAGATTGTAGGTAATATTTCCAGCAGCTATAGTTCAAAACGCCATCTTGTGAGGAGGCATAGATTCCTAGTAATACACAGTCATTGTTTAATTAAAATCATTGTTAGTACAGTAACAGGGATTATCCTGGGATTAAAATAACATCATTATTGTTGTTATTATTCATTGATGTCAATTAACATAATTGTTAGTATAGTAACATGAATCATCCTAGGATTATAACAGCATCGTAGTGCATGGAGCACCATGATTATTCTCAAAAAAATGGCAAGATTCCATCCTGCTTTCAGGGCTGCTATAGCACAAGACCAGATCTTAATGCTTATAGGGGTGCTTGACAATTGTTAGGCCTCCCTTACATGCTGCTAACATTGAGTCCTAACAGCAGATAGTGCCGACAAGAAAGCAAGTTGAAGGACATGAAACTGCTTTGATGTCCTTCAAGGATGCATCTGCAGTCATCACATATGGGTTGTCCTGCCTCAGGCAGCCCTTCGGTCGACCGGATTCCAAAGTCTGGGTCCGGCATCGGCTAAAGTCGCCCTTCCCCCGACGTCAGAGCGCCTGGGGTATAAAAGCATCAGCCGACGCCATCTTCCTCAGTCTTTCTTGCAGCGTGGTGCCCGAAGCAGAAGCAGTTCGCAAGTGCCGGTCGGCCAGCTCCTGTAATTCAGCTACTGAAGACTTCAAAAGCTAAGTACCCCGTTGGGGACTCTTTTCTTGCCTCAGCCGATGTCAGATAAAGTTAATAATTGCTTAACTTGTGGGAAACAAATACCTCATAAGGATTTCCACACTTACTGCCTCCCCTGCCTAGGCCCAGGCCACGACGTCTCGGCCTGTTCAGCCTGTACTTCCTTCAACCGACGCACTCTTAGACGTCGGGCGAAGTTTGCAGAGGAAATTTCTGGGGCTAGTTTTTCGTACAATATGCCGTCAGAGACTCCGACTTCACATTTAACAAAGGAACGGAAGGACAAGGACCGACACACTTGGGCCGCGGTTTCGACTGAAACCACGGCCAGGCCAACCGCGAGTGTCTCGGTCTCGGCTGAAACTGAGTCCTTGGTACTTCCGACCCCCGAAACTGCTCAACCGACAACCTCGGCCCCGGAGGCCCCTGCTGAGTCGGTTATTGAATTTCCTTCAGAAACTGGTGTCTTGGAAACTTCCGACACCATTCCTCTAGACAAAACTACACCAGCACGTGGTGCAGCCAGGCCTCCTGCATCCATGTCCATAAAGGCATTCACCAGGGCTAAAGCTACTAAACACACAAAAGCTATGCCTCCCAGGGTTATTCCTCAGGGACCCACTACAAGTTCACAGATTCTAACCTTAGCAGAGGACCTTATTTCCTTAATTAGGGGCTCCCAACCCCATCCGGACAGGAGCTCTCAACCTCCTCTAGACAAAAGACCCAGGGTTGAGCCCTCTGATCCACACTCCTCAGAGGAGGCCTCTGATGGCTCTGCTCTCTCGGACTACCAGGAGGAGGCTTTTTCGGCCTACGAAGACTCTGATGCAGAGGAATCTATCCCCTCGGCCTCCCCTCCTGAAGAACTATCCTTCGGGGAGACCCTTCACACTATGAGAGAGCAGTTCAAATGGCAGGGCCAGGAATTCTCTGATTCCAGGAAAAGATTAAGAACTTTTCTGCATTTACCTCCGCATAGACCTTTGGCTATTCCTCCTGTTTTGAATGTCATTGATGATGTGTACTCTGAGTCTAGCATAACGCCTGACACTCTTCCTCCGGCCCCTGTCAAACCCGATAGGTACTACAGGGTCCCGGACTCGCATCATTTTCTTTACAAGGCCCACTCTGCTGATCCAGAAACTATTTCCCAGGGCCCTAAAGGGGTTGCAGCTGCCACAACTAAAAATCCACTCCCCTCTGAAAGGGAGTCCAGGGCTTTAGAGAGATGGGGTAAAACAGTGTATACTTCTGCTACTCTTTCTATGAGGGCATTAAATTGTCAATTTCATATGATACAGTACCAAGAGTATTTGTTAGAGGAATTGCATAAGAAACTGTCTTCGCCTGAACCCCTAGATCGCAAATCACTTCATGATCTGGTACATAATTCCCAGCAGGTTAGCAACCATTACTTGCAGTGTGGTTATGATGCATTGGAAGCTTCATGTAGGTCAGCTATGACAGGTGATGTCATACGTAGGCATGCTTGGCTGAAGGAACAATCTCTGCCAGACCATGTTAAAGCTAAGCTTCTGGATGCTCCACTGGAAAAGCAAAAGTTATTTGGCTCCACTGCTCAGGAGGTCTTAAAGAAATTTGAGGAAAAGGCAAAATCTGTACAAACAGTCAAAGATTTTCTACAAGTCCAACCACCAAGATTCAGCAGAAATTGGCCTACCAAGAATTGGTAGAATAATAGACAAAGGATGCAGGTTCCATTTTCACACATTGCCAAAAAGAAAAGGCATGCCAGACCTGCCACCAAATCAAAGGGCAGAGGCTTTGAAACAAATCTCCTACTTAATGCAAATGAAAGCTATAGAAAAGGTTCCTCTTTCAGAACAAGGCCAAGGATTTTATTCCAGACTATTCCTTGTTCCAAGAAAAGAAAATCAATGGAGGCCTATTCTTGACTTGTCCGCACTGAATACTTATCTCATTGTGCCAAAATTCAAAATGTTGACTCTACAGCAACTCCTTCCCATGCTGGGCAAGGGGTCTTGGCTGGTGACTCTAGACCTCTAGGAGGCATACCTGCATGTCCCTATCAGACAAAGTTGCAGAAGACACCTCAGATTTCTTGCAGGTTCAGAGCATTATCAATTCTCAGCATTGCCCTTTGGCTTATCTACTGCACCCAGAGTATTCACAAAATGCCTGGCATCAGTAATTGCACACTGCAGACTTCAGGGGATTCAAATATACCCATATCTGGACGACTGCCTTATACAAGCGGACAGCCAACAAACTTTGTTAAAGGACTTGAATTATGCCATCCACCTACTGCAGGCCTTGGGATATACAGTCAACATTCACAAATCAAGACTTGTTCCATCCCAAAGAATAACTTTTCTGGGTGCGGATCTAGACACAACCACCCAAATGGCTTTTCTCACAGAAGAAAAACAAAGACAACTACCGGATTACTTCAAGAATCTGACAAGACAAACTCAGCTGACTGCAAGGAAAATCCTACAGGCCCTGGGTTACATAGCATCTTGCACTCTTCTGATTCCACAAGCAAGGCTGCATATGAGGAAACTACAATGGTACCTAAGGAGTTTATGGACTCAGCACAGTCACAGCTTAGAAACTTTGATCCTACTCATTCCATGCCTCCAAAAGAATTTCTGTGGTGGGCTCAAGCAAGCCAGTCAAACAGGGGTCTGCCCTTCAGCAAACCAATAGCCAGCTAAACCATTACAACTGACGCTTCAGACCACGGTTGGGGAGCACACATGGAGGGCAGATGTATTCAAGGACTATGGCTACAAAAGGAGCTATGCATGCACATAAACCAAAAGGAAATGCTGGCAGTGATGCATGCAATCGAGGCCTTCAAACTCTTTCTGCATCAAGGCCACCTGCTAATAAGGACAGACAACACCACAGTTATGTGGTACATAAACAAGCAAGGAGCACCCATTCCTACCCTCTTTGCAGACTGGCAATGAATCTCTGGGAACTTTCCTTGAAACTCAATATAGAGCTGCAATCCCAGTTTGTGCCAGGAAAAGACAATATACTGGCGGACAGCTTAAGCAGAAATATCATGGATGCACAAGAATGGATGCTGCACCCAGACATCTTCCTACAGATAACACAATCATGGGGAAGGCCGGACATAGATCTTTTTGCCTCCCCCCACAATCATCAGCTGAAGAAATTCTGCTCAAGGACATACCACCCACAAGCATGGAAAGTGGACGCCCTCTCTTTCAGCTGGAGAACTCTAACAGTGTATGCATTTCCACCTCTTCCATTAATGACCAAGGTCTTACTGAAGATCAGGACAGAGCAGCCAAAAGTGATTCTGATAGCTCCGGACTGGCCAAGACAGCACTGGTACCCTCTGTTAAAGTGCATGTCACACACGAAACCATGGCCTCTTCCTCAATGGCCACTTCTCCTGACACAGCACAATTACAAAACCCTGCATTCCAACCTGAAAACCTTGCAACTAACAGCCTGGAAAATACCTTGACTCCTCCTCAGGATAAGCTATCCAACAGAGTGAAGGATATCATCATGGAAGCTCGCCGGCCTTCCACAAGAAAGGTATATTCAGCAAAATGGAAAAGATTTCACACTTGGAGCACCACAAAGGGCCTAGATGCGACAGTGATGAACATGGCACATATCCTGGAATACTTGGCAGAAATGCTCCACAATGGCCTGTCTTACTCTTCCATTAAAATTAGCAATTTCAGCAGAGTACAATACTGATCCACCTGTCTTTTCTCATCCTCTCCTAAGACAGTTTCTAAGAGGAATTAAAAACATCAATCCTCCAAGGAAACCTCCAGTGCCTACTTGGGACCTTAACTTCGTGTTGGAAAAACTAACTCTGCCTCCCTTTGAGCCAGCAGCATCTGCAGAACTACAGTTCCTGTCTTGGAAGACTGCCTTCCTTCTAGCCATAACCTCAGCAAGAAGAGTATCTGAGTTACAGGCCCTCATGGCAGTACAGCCATTTCTTATTTTTTATCAAGACAGAGTCTCATTGAGAACCAATCCTTCATTTATGCCAAAGGTGGTATCCAGGGTCTCATTAAACCAAGCTATTCACCTGCCTGCCTTCTTTCCAAATCCACAAAACAAAGGGGAGAAACTTCTGCACACCCTGGACATACACAGACAGTTGCGCTATTACTTGGACAGAACTAAAAGCTACAGAAAAACTGACCAGTTGTTTGTAGCATATGCTGCTGGTGCACAAGGAAAAGCAATTTCCAAACAGACAATTTCAAAATGGATAGGGAATTGCATTCGTTTTTGTTATTCCTTTCATGGAAAAACTGTGCCAGCTAACATTAGACCTCATTCCACCAGAGCCACAGCCACCTCCACAGCTTTCTTAAGAGGGGTGGCTACCAAGGACATTTTAGAAGCTGCTACATGGAGCTCCATGCATACATTTTCCAAGCATTACAATTTACCTGTATATTCCAGATCCAGAGCAGGCTTTGCTACGGCAGTCCTGCAGGGCATTTTAGCTACACCATCCTTTACGTAGATCCTCCACCCCCAGATTGGCTACGGTATTCTACCCATATGTGATGACTGCAGATGCATCCTTGAAGGACATAGTACAGTTTTGTACCTACCATAAATGTAGATGTCCGATAGGTATGCATCTGCAGTCAGGTTTACCGTCCCTCCTTCCCCTCTTTGGTATTTATTGGGTACTTTTCCCTCTCATAGCTAGCTGGGGTTATCTATTATGGTGTATTTGTTTTATATAATATATATATATATGTATATATAATTTTTTTTTTTTTTTCTGTGCATGTTTGGAATTTATTGCATTTCTCCAAATTTAGCCTTCCTTTGAGGGCACCTGGCATCTGGGGCAAGAAACACTGAGGAAGATGGCGTCAGCTGACGCTTTTATACCCCAGGCGCTCTGACATCGGGGGAAGGGTGACTTTAGCCGACGCCGGACCCAGACTTTGGAATCCGGCCGACCGAAGGGCTGCCTGAGGCAGGACAACCCATATGTGATGACTGCAGATGCATACCTATCGGACATCTACATTTATGGTAGGTACAAAACTGTACTTTTCAACTCTTTCTACCTGCTGTCTGCTAAAGTATACCCACTATTTTGATTACCACTGCTTCCCTTACACAGCGAATGCCTAAGGACATCATCCACTTTGCCACTGTTTACTGGCTTTCAAAGCTGGCACAACACATTCCATTTTTTTTTTTAAATCTTACTTTTGATATTGTGTAATGCACGGAGCAGATAAATCTCCATGCACTACAAAAAATTATAATTGGATCTCTGATCGTAACAAAGTATTATGTGCTCCTGACATGGATGCCAAGAGTTGCCTCCCGAGCTTTGCTGTTGATGTGGATTTCTTGGCATCCGTGTCTTGAACACGCATAATATGCTCATTTTATCTTAATCCTCTTTGCTGTTGCCGATGAGCAATGGCATCTTGCTTTGGAAAAATGTTTTAAGTTGAGACGAGAAGTTTTAAAGTGTGCTGCTCACTTTTAGAAAAAATTGAGTGCTAGTCACATTTTATGCTGGAGTCCAGTGAAAACCGTACATGGTGCTTGTGAGGGGAAATGCACAGAGTGGGCTGGATGACCAAGAAGGGTGGGGGGAAGATTGGAGGGTTTTAGAGGAATTTTAAAGTAAGAGTATTTCTTAAATAGGGCCAGTGGATTCATATGCAACAGTTTAAAGAGCAGAGTGGCAGTTGATTGTATAATTTGGAGTATATGTTGGGCAGATAGTAATATTTTTCCAGGATGAGGGAGTATATGTTGGGCAGATAGTAATATTTTTCCAGGATGAGGCACTAATGTTCCCTGAGAGTGGGCTTGCACATAAATTGACAGATTGCTTGTTGTAGCACCTACAAGGAATGCATAATATTTGTGGAGCAGATGATTAGAACTGTAATTCCACATTGGAAGGTTTGTATGATTATACCCGTGACACTGGCAAGCCTTCTGTTTTGTAAGTGAAAATACTGGGTACATTTACCAAAGAAAGAAGAAAGGGAGAAGTCTACCCATGCTTCAAGATTTCATATTACTGTAGTCTTTCACCCAGTGTCTATATAAGCCCCCCCCCCCAGGTTTGAGTACAAGAAGTCTGAAAGTGCCAAATTTACTTCATTTTGACACGAAGGAAGGAAAAGAATTTCAAACTGCTGGACTAATTTTAGGAAGTCCCATGTCCGTCATGAGTACGGAAAAGGGATATCTTGTTAGAATGTGTTATGTATTCATAAGACATCTGGCCTACTAATGGAAGGGTAAGGACTTTTCTCCATTGCTAGTGACTGAGGTTTAGTTAGAGATAATGTAAATGGAAAACTGTGTGAGGAGGGAGATAAGGCAATGAAGGGCGTCTCACCTGTTCGGGGAGGGTGTAGATGTGTTGTCACAGATCTCCTTTCCTTGAGACAATGCCAGAAAATGGTTATGGGTTTGTCTGTGTAAGCAGGAAGCAGGCATCCATCCTTTGCCCATGCAAAGAATGTAATGCAAAGTGTGACATATACCCCTCCCTTTGGAGCCATGCTTGCTCCCTGATGTTTACCATGTATCAGGAACCCTGTTTGTAGCCCCAGGTTTTCCTTCCTAAAGGCAGGACCCATCCATTGAAGGGGCATAGGTGCCATCCAGTCAGTTAGAGAAACTGGGTCAGGGTAGGATGGATAGGGCTAGAGGCCAGTGGTGAGAAAATTGCCGGAAAAATTCTGAAAGAAGCATCACTTTCCGTATAACAGTGCAGGATAGTTTCTTAAATCTGTATGCAGGATAGTTTCTTAAATCTGTATTTACGTGACACTGCCTCAATAAATGTGTGTTGCGCTTGTTTAATCTGCATAGCAGTATCCACAGTTTAATTTTTGATTGACAGCCTTTTACAATTTTCAGAGAAATTTTAGTTTATTTCTGCTTTTATTTGTTATTCTGTCTAGAGTATCTACTAGTATTTAGGTGCTCTGTATTTTATGTAATGACTGACTGTAGGACAGAAATGAGGTGCAGAAAAGATTTGGAATATTCTATTACTGATGTAGGTCACTTCTTAGTCTTTGTAATTAATTTAGTATGTTTTCTCAAGTGTCAGAACATTCCAGATGCAAGAACCGGATATTTTTCATTTCAGATATATTCATCTCTCCAACTCTGGTAATGTGTTCTGTATGAATGCTTTTGCCTGTTTATGACCATTTAGCAATGCAGGTTTTGGTATTCATTGTTCCTAAGATCTAAAACATCTGTACTAACTCCTTTTCTTTTTGCGTAGTGGCCTGTCTATAAAGATGTCTGTTTAGTTGTACAAAACTTTCAAATGAAACAATAGAAAATAAGCTTGTGGTTTTTCTTTGGAATATTTTATAAACGTGGGAGTCAAGATGCATGTACACAGTCATTTCCTGTGGTGTATGATTTATTTTCTTAGCTTGTTTGTGTTTTTAAGAGATTCAGATCCTGTTATTTTGGCATCAACATCACAAGCAAAAAATAAGGCAACTCTCTGGGGGAAAATCAAGGTTTAACCTCAGAAACAGTGTCTTTCACTGAATGATGAATTGTACCGCATAACTTGTAATAGCAACAAGTTGCTGAGATTCAAAGATAGTGCTTGCGGGGGTGGTAACTGCAGCACCCATTGGTGAATACTGAATGGGACAGTACATGTGTTAGCATGTCATTAGAGGACTCTCAGACTGCATCATGTGCTGCTGAGAGACAAAAGTGGCTCTGCATTCATTGTACTGTTGGGTTGGTAAGTCGTGTTTTAGTTACCTGAAATGTATAATTACATATTTTGCTTTGAGAGGTTGCCACTGTACTGCATCACTGTATACTTGAGGTTGCCAGATCTCTTTAAGAAACCACAGTAATACTGGTGTTATGAATGACTCGTCAGCTGCTGTACGTGACAGTGTAACTGAACAGTCATCAATGTGTACAGCCATGGGTGAAGGTATGAGCACACAGGACACAGCTGCTGGTACTCTTCCAGTTCAGGCAGCTCCACTAGTGCTGAAAGGCTACATTTTCTGACTAGCGTGGTTAATATTAGCTTGTGTAGTGATGCAGCTGGATTCGTCAAGTGTGTCCAGTGGAGATTAACATCAAGAAATTCCTACTAGCGATGGCTTCACACAGTGCAGCCTTTCTAGAATGGGTTATCAGCCTGAAGCTGCTAGGAGTACTTGGTTTGCAGACAGTGGCACAGATGAGGACCATGACTTAGCTGAGATCAGAGAGATGCCTCTGCATATTAATGTGCCATTGCAGTCCAGTGAGCTCCTACCCAAACAGACAGCACTGATGCTTTGTCTTGCATGTTTGCAGACATGCCAGATGGTGTCGAAAAGCACCAGGTGCAACTGTTGCAAGCTGTGCAGAAGAGTATGGGCATCTTCAACATTAGGATTTGATGGTGGTGCTGAAGGAAATTCTGCATTCCTTGCTGTCTCAAAGATGTTGGCATTTTCTGTCGGGGACGTGGTATACTCATAGATTGTTCAGTGCAGTAGAGGCTCTTGGACCAGGCCTCTGCAGGATACTGATAAAATGCTTAATTCCATCTTGTTTATTCCTGTTTTCTTGGTGGTCTTGTACAAAACATCATGCCTCCAACCAGACGTCTAACACTGCATCACTCTCTTTAGTACTCCGTTTACATAGAGGGATTTCTACCATTCCTTTGAGACAGACTACCCCTGACTGCATAACCCATGCGCCTGCCTTTGCTCAGGCTCGCTGATGCAGAACTTTCCTAAAGTTGTGGGTCATAATCATCTATTCAGTGTGGGAGACTACATCAAAAGATGTGAACTACATTTATGTAGTCAGTTCTATACATGCTGTATTCTATATTTGTATAAGCAGTTCTCCACATATTGTGTGTGTACCGTAATATAATGACAGATGATGGTAATGTATGATGTGAAATGCATCCAGGAACTGCACTGATTTGCATATCTGTATGTATTATGTCACTACAGCAACCTGCTGTTATGATATCGTAGGTGTTTTGCTCTCATTTGGCATGTTGTGCTGTACACTTTTCTACCAGACCTTGTCATGTCACTTTTGCCGGGGTTTACTGGGTCTGTTATCCTCCCACACACTGTTGTGGTGGTAGAACTAACTAGTCCCAATCCTAATGAGGGGCTCAAAAATATTAGACTTGCTTCTCAAAAATGTAGCCTGCATATGCTCAGAGCCCACAGTTACAAAATATGTGGTCAAGTCTGACCATTGTGCAGTAATATTTACTCTGTGCTTGAGATGTCACCTTGAAATCCTCCATCTTCAGAGAGTAGTCAAAAGAAAATCTGCTGTGGCTAACTGATGACCTGAAGGACTTCAAACACCCTCCTTATCTAGATGACCCTGCTTCACATGCTGCAAGTTTCATGTATAACCTCTATGCCTACCTTCAAGCTAGCATTGAGGTCTTGTTCTCTATAAAACATAATATAGTGCCAAATTTAAGGACAAACTTATCTGGAGAGACCTCCGTGTCAGTAAACTGTTCCACAGGAGGAATAAGTTTGTAGTATATAAAAACAAAGTTTATGCTCCATCAGCTAGAGAGGAGCTCAGAATGTTTACCACAGAATTTAGAAACAAAATCAACTCCTAGAGACAAGTATGAATTGCAAATCACCGCCAGTGCTAAGGATAACCACAAAGCTTTATTCAGCTATGTGGGGAAACTAAGAAACAGTAATCAACAGTGCTCCGAGTTAATGTAAAATAAAATCGCAAACTCATCCAGAGGACATTGCCAGCATATTGGGGGATAAATTTAGCTCAAACGTTACCCCATTTCTCTACCAAATTAACCTACTGTGTATTAGCTTGCATGTGCTTACCCCCCAGTCACCTCTGAGCTAGTCCTAAATGCTATTTCCAATGCTAAAAACACAAACTGATCCAGTGTCACGGCTCATACAGCTAATCTTCCTGTCATCTGCAAACATTGCCTGTTTGACTCCGTATTACACATATTCAGTGTCATCCTCTACCCTGGATGTGTTGCAGCAGCATGGAGAACTACTGTAGTCATCTTAGTCTACAGTATGGCACCCATGACTGACCAGGGCAAGGATAGAGCTATCAGGCTCACCAGTCTTATTTGTAAGACAGTGGAATGGAGCACTTTGTTGTTGTCCTCCTAAACAAGGACATAGGCAGATTACAAAACCTGAACCTGAACCAGTTTGGATGAGGTTAGCTCACTCAAACCTATGACTTCTTGTTCACACCTATACCACTTTATGGTGTCAAGAACGTTTTGAGTCTGGCTACTTTAAGTGACTTAACAGCTTATAATAGGAAGTAGTAGAAAGGGCAAGGAGTTAAAGTGGCACTAAGACTGTTGGTGCAGAATGTCCTGCAGTAAATAAATTAGTCTTTATCATATATTAATTATATTTTCATATTTATGTTGATATTTTCATAACTGAGAGACCTACGTTATTGATGTGTATAGTATGAAACACCAAGTGGGAGGCAGGACAGTTCACTGTCATTGCTGTTTTTTATTCTACTATACTAGAAATATTGCTAGTTTGTTATTAATTATGACAATAAACAGTATTTCCATATATACTTCAAAAACAAGTGGCTTACAAACTATTGCATGACATCAGGTGAAACCTTAGACGTTGCTGAAGAAACCTGTCTTTGATGTTTGTACTGTAAACTGTACATCATGAAATATCCAGTATTATTTATATTGCTAATTAAACATATGTTTTCTTATTTCTGTAAGTATCTCACTTACATCCAGTTAACAAAAATGTTTTAACAATATATGTCTAGGTTGTATAATTTTCAAGATATAAAAATTTCTTTGTGAAAGTTATAATTTGGGGTTTGTATGTATTACAGTATATTGCGGTAGTTATGGAAAAGACTATGAATGCACTGAGTATTATCAATGTAAAGAATACTTCTTATGATAACATTGCTGTTTGTACAGTTTTAATAGCTTTTATTGTAAACAAATGTTTACTTGTGCTTTTTTACGTTTATTTTTCAGGAAAATGCTCTGGAATACAAGATGTGCGCAGGCTGTTATAGGTGTGAAATTTTAACCACATAATAGAGACAAATCCTGACACTTGAACTTGGTGAACTTTTTTTTCCATGGATTCATACTGTTACTAGACTAATGACCTGGGCGGTGGGGGGTGGAAGGGGACTTTCTAAGCCTAGTCAAGTTTTCCTGAAAGAATAGTGATGTTGTGTCCAAATAGGACACGGAGGGCAAGATAAGCTACTTCTGTCCATAAGGAACATGGGTGCCAGTCCCTGGTGTAAATTGCTGATTTCCCATTCACTTCCCTAGGTTGTGCTTAAACTGAGTAATGGAAAAACTCGGCTTCACATGGATGGGAAGCCTGTTCCATAGGAGGAGAAGTCTCTGGGACACATCTATCTCTCTAGCTTGTTGTGTTTAAGTCGCAGACAAAATCCAGGTCCCTAGACCTTGTATTTCTGGTACTGGTTGACTTGTGAATACATAGAAGATTCCTGGATGCCTTGTAAGCTAGGCATAGATCACCCCACAGCAATCTATAGAAGACTTTGTAGAGGAAATGATCTTTAAGGCGCTCTGCATAAGGCAGGTTTGTCATGCCTTGTATTCTTTTTTTTTTTAAGGAACCTTTGAGGTCGTCTAGTTGCTGCAGATGCCTGGTCAGGTACGTACCAAAGGGAGCTTTGTACTCTAATTAGTCTGGTAAGAGCAGAATACAGTTTAATGACTTACTGAATTTTTAGGAAGCCAGTAAGGCATTCGACTCTGGTAAATCAGTTCACACGGCATAACTAGACATGGCCAAGCCCTCTAGTACCATTCCGTAGACATCATTGATGAGCTAAACCAATTAATTGTACACCCCCTATGTTACCCACTGGATAGCAAACTGCTTGCTGACAGAACCCACCACGGGATTCACAAAGCTTGAAATTCCTGTGCAGGAGCAGTGCACGTGCTTCTGCACAAAATATGGCTGCCGAGTGATCCAGAACCGTGATGTTTTTATGTGCACAAGCCTGCCTACACTGTTACTGCACGGAAAACCCTGCAGTATGCTAATCAGCTCATTTTCTGGTGAAAACCATGCAAATGAGCTGAATTAGTAATTCAGGAAGTCGGCACGTCTCCGTGCAGGAACAGTGTAGGGTGCAGAAATGTATTCGGCTACTAGCTGAATACATTTCTGCAAAATAGAAAACCGAGGCATGACAGCCTGAAAGAAAGCATGTAGTCCCTTAATTAGGCATGCCATTGGCCAAATATATGGCCATTGGCATGAAAAATAGTTTATTCTTTGTAAAATAAAAGTTTTTTTTGGGGCTGATCTTGGCCATTTAAGCATAGGGCAAATGGGATTGTGCCGAAAATACAAAAAAAGAGAAAAAAATCAAGTTTGAGAGATATCTGCATTTTGCTATAATAGTCTGTGTATGCAGAATGAAAACAATACCAGGAAGAAGTGGTTGCTAAGGGGAAAGGCTTTGTGCAAGAGTGGTAACTCAGGAGTAAGGCAGTGGGGTATGCAAATGAGGGGATTTGTATTGAATCACAGATTTCTTCTTAGTGTCAGACTGCACCTAACTGCATAGGTGCTCCAACACCAAGGTGTAGACTGGGGGAGCAGCTAACATGAAAAGGGGGAGTGTCATGATTGCTGTAAGCACATTGGAGCTCAGTGGCCCATGTCTGCCCTTAGCTAAGTACAGCTAAGGCAAGGTGTGTGTCAGAGGCTATATTTCCCTATTCTATGAAATGCAGAGCGTGTTAGTGTCTAGGAAGGGCCAGTTCTGCTGAAAACTATTTACTTTAGCTAAACGGGTGTGCCTAAAACACCAAAAAAAAAAAAAAAAAAACCACACTGGATAGCAGAACTGTTGACATTTGAGCACCAGGAATGCGCGGTGTGCATCAGGGCTTAAACGGGGAGGAAATGGGAAAAGGAAACTGCAGAAGGAAGGCAATCAAGGAGAGTAAGCATAGCTGACAGGTGGAATGTATCAGAATCAGCCAATTACACAGGCAGCAGCCCAGCACACTACTATAAACTATGCAAACACCTTTCAGTCTGGTTTTTCCCACAAACTCTACACCACTGGTGTACACATTTGGGGGAATTTTAAACTGACAAATCTAACAAAACATATTACCGGCTGCTGTTGCTCTGATCTATTAGCATGTGCTAGAGACTGAGGGTGGTGAGGAGGAAAATGCTGACAACCAACTCAGACTGAGGAGGAGAAGAGTTTTTAGATCCAGGGTAATTTACCAGGGTCTACATGATCTGGAGATAGAGAACTACAAGGTGGACAGGGACATAGTTCAGCAACTTGTTGAGCTGTGCCAGCCTCACCTTAAAGACAGAACCAACAAAGGGGAACCCATCCCAGTGGATACCAAGGTATGTGTAGCCTTAAGAATACTAGCTACAGGTACTTTCCAAAGACCAACTGGGGATATCATGGGGGTCTCACAGGCATCTGCATCCAGGATACTCCACCAGTTCTTGGATGCCATGCGACCACATGCCATGGAGCACATTCACTTCCCCAGCACCCTTGAGGAGAGGACCACCAATATGCATCTCTTCCACTGTGTAGCAGACTATCCAGAGGTACTGGGTGCCATAGACTGCATGCACATGCACATCAAAGCACCACCTGGTGAATGGGTTAGGTTCTGCATAAACCACAAGGGCTTCCCCTCCAACTGCCAGGTCATGTGTGATGCCCAGGGCATTATCTTGAATGTCTGTGCTGGCAGCCCTGGAAGCTGTCATGACTCCCACATCTGGCATTCGTCACAGCTGTACCAGGCATTTGCCAGTGGGGACATCCCATATGGCCAGCTGGTGGGGAATGCTGGCTACACACTGGAGCCGTGGCTGACACCCATCAGAAATCCACACATACCCCCACAAGATTGCCATAATGAGGCACATGCACAAACCAGGATCAATATAGAGCATGTGTTTTGGATGCTCAAGTCACGGTTCTGCTGCCTTGACAGATCTGGTGGAGCATTGCAGTACTCTCCAGCCACATGTTCACACACATTCATAGTATGTGCCATGCTACACAATACGATCCTGTGGAAACAGCTGCAACAGGAACAAAATGAATAAGGGCCACACAGCCCCCCAGCATTGCCAAGGCCTCTACAGGCACAGAGTGACTCTGAGCAGGAACATCCTGAGCATGCCCCAGTAGGCAGACAGAGGCATGCACAGTATGCCCTGGCCTTGGCAAAGAGGCAGTGCATAGCACATACACTGACACTGTAGGACCTCAGGGGCTGATCTCGCTCTCTCTCTCTCTGACTCGCGCACACAGTAAAATAGATGACAAACATCACACCACCTATACCTGACCATGTATAGGCAGTGTATTGTGTGCATCTGACATAGTCAGCCCTCAAGCACCACCTCACAACAGCTGCAGGCACAAGGTAAGTCCGTCTTTGTAACAAAATAAACTAATGGAGTAGAATTTTCTGATAGCATATGTATGGTATTGATCAAGCATGTAAGGGAATTAAGTGGCTAACTGGGGTAGCAGACAGCTGACAGTTCTGTGGGACAGCAGGAAGTGTATCCCCAGTACTCCCCTACCCACACCATGCAGTACAACCCTAGTTGACAAATACCACTGAAGTATATCTGGTGAGTCAAATAACTGGGGGGAGGGGTCATAGGTCACATGCATGGATGTCAAAGTGGGGGTCCCACACCCACCACCAACTCCACACAGCAGCTCAGCTGTAGAAAGCCATGCAGAAATGCCTGGCAAAGGCCCCCCACATGGGGACATCCATGAAATCCCCACCCACAGACTTTTACACACTATCACAGCAGGTCTGACAGTGGTAGTAAGGTAAGAAGTCTGAAACTGCAAATGTCCATGCCAGAACAGTCTGACATGTGGTTGATACTGTTATGCCTGTAGTCTGAAAGATTGGGCACAGCACTATGCTAAATGGGACCAAAATGTTAAGCAAATATCAGCACAGTCTGTGCAGATGTGTATCGTGTACAGTTGTCACTCCCCCCATAGTCCCATAGAAATGCAGTAACATGTTCCTAGCCTTAAACAGCATCCAGCTGTCACCCAGAGTGATGGCGCAATAGTAACAGAAAGCAGATGTCAGTAACACCCACAGTCAATTTACTGGTGCCATCCTAGGGGTGTCTCCTGCCGGCAGCCTGGGAACATATGATCATCAGAATGCACTGCCCTGCTACAGATGGCCTGCATCTGTCACACCTGGCCTGCAGGCCTCTGGCAAATGCCTGTGCCTCGCCCACAGTGCCCTTTAGGGAGTGTCATGGGTCCATAACACCAACATAACATAGTCCACAAAATGCAAAGGAAGGCCATGCTGATAACTGCTAGGAGCAAACCTGCCAGCCTCAGGGAGACAGAAATCTGTACAAAGCCATGACTAATGGGGTGATGAAAGTCCAAAGAGAAGGACACCTGTGAAATACTGCCCTAATAATGTTATAAAGTTGATGGAATGATTTGTATTAGCATGGAATGTCTGATGGGTATGAAGTTTGAAACTGCACTATCAACTGTCAGTAATATCTGACTTCAACCCTGAGTGACTTGCAAAACACTTTTGCTGGAAAACCTCACTTGTCTGGGTAACCAAAAAGATATAGGAGTCATGGATGTGTTCATTGTGATGCTCTGTACATTCGACAGGCAGGGCTAGGAGTTTAAACATGGGAATGCACTTACTGCAGGCAGGCCTAACCCTGGAAGATGGTGATATGTCTGCACCCACAGAACCCTGGGCCATAGCTGTGGGGGAGTAACACACCCCTCCCTGATCACTCATCCTGTGCAACATCTTGTCCCCGACATGTGGCCATCCAAGCAAAATGAGGTGGGCCATACATGTATGTGTGACAAGCACACACCTCCAGGCTGGTCAAACAGTCTGACACACACAAGACCCTCCAAGTGCAGTCAACCATTGAGGAGAACCCAATCCAAAGTACTGCTAGCTATAGGCAAACATATCTGACCAGGACACCCCCCACACATGTATCCTATCCCCTACAAATCTATCTGGAGTTTGCCTGATCCTGTCTGACTTATATTACCCAACTGTGGACTGGAAATCAGACCAGTCCAGAACATAAATGCACAGAGATTCCAGCATTGTAATATATCACCAAGGTGCTAGACCATTTCTACAGCACCAGCAGTCAATTGCTAGTAGGCACACCCCTCAACAGGCCGGATTGCACAAAAATGTGTAGCATTTGGCCCATAAACCTGGTGTGTGCATCATCCATCCTGTATTCCTCTGGTAAATCACTGTGATTATCTGAGGAGATACATCACCAAGTACTGAAACAATACATGACTTTGTCAAATGGCATACATGACAGATGTCTGCTGAAACAAGCCTTGTAACCCTAGCAACCCATACATTACTGAGGGAAATTGTCAGAATCACCGTATGGCCCATTGTCCCCACCTTTTGATAGGCTATCCCCAGATACCCTGCACCAACCAGGTTGAGAGGTATTGCTGTAGCACAAAACAAACCAGACTGGAGTACAACAGTCCATGGAATGGAGTCCCACATGTACTATAGAAGGACACACTGGGCATGCTCATACACTTGGAGAAATGTCAGTAGGATCTAGGAATGAACAGGTCTTCCCCACCCAGTGCACTTCCCATTGCCCCACCTTAGCAGTCCTTAAGTTGTCTGTCATCATAGAAGTCACTTTTGTTAGGCCCAGACCTGTAAGCTTGGTGGTGCGTGCAATAACTGCATAACACTATAGTACAAATAGCTAGTTGGGTAGGAGTTCTAATCTCAGTCCTGGCAAATGTAAAAGTGTGTGTGTGTGTGTGTGTGTGTGTGTGTGTGTGTGTGTGTGTGTGTGTGTGTGTACTAAAAGCTTTTGGGTCCACTCAAACCCAGTACACTTCCCCTTTCCCTACTTTAGAAGTCCTGCAGATATCCGTCATCTTAGAAATGCCTTCCTTCAGGCCTCAGCCCCATAAGCTCTGTGGTTCATGTGATAACTGCATAATACTATAGTACAAATAACTAGTTAGGTAGGAGTTCTATTCTCAGTCCTGGCAAATGTAAAAGTGTGTGTGTGTGTGTGTGTGTGTGTGTGTGTGTGTGTGTGTGTGTGTGTGTGTGTGTGTGTGTGTAAAAGATTGAGGGAGTTGTGTGTTTGTTTATAGGTAAAACAGTTTTATGCCAATCCCACCCACAACACTTCACACTGTCCCACCTTATCAGTCCAGATGATGTCAAGTCCCTTAACAGCAACTTTGGCCAGTCCTGAAAGCTCAGTAGTGTGTGTGATAAATGCTTAACACTATAGTACAAGTGACTAGATTGGCAGGGGTTCTACTCTTGTATCCAGCAAATATGTGTGTGTGGGTATGTATGTTTGTAAGCAGAAGTATTTTGATGGTGATCCCTGATGATGCGGTCCATATGTAGTAGACTTGTCAGGCTAAGGGCCCAATAATCCTCATGGTCTGTAGATGCTACCCCTTTATGGAGAGGGATGAATGTAGCAGTGTGCCATTTTGGAGGGACAAAGCCTGAGGTGAGGCTGTGACTGACCAGGGCACACAGATTGTGTCCAGGTCTAGGGATGTAATCCTCCCATTCTTTACTCAGACCTCATTAGTCTAGCCATTGAATACAATGTCCTGTTTGACATGTATGTGTCCAGACACATGCAACAAATGGAGTGGCCGCAGAGATACCTTATTAAAATGATGCAAGGCCTAAACAACCTGTCATACATGGACTGACTCAAAGCCCTGTCTCTGTACTGTGTGTCCTATAGACTTTTAGATGTGACCTGTGTCTGTCATTCCCTGAGCCAATACTGATGGAATTACTGCATATCAGCAAGTTAAATGGCATCAGCAATACTCTGTTTAGGATTTAAACCTCTTCTGCAATATCAACAAAATGGTTTGGAGGGACAGGTACATCTCTTAGAGGATACCGCTGCTCTGGAACAGACTCTCCATCCACTTAAAACAAAGCTCATCCCAGTTCATATACAAATACAACTTGAACCTATGGGTGAAAAACAAAAAATTTACCCCAAGACAGTCTCCTGTACAACTAATGTTCAGAGGCAGCTCCTATATGGTTTATCCAGTGCATGGGTCCCTTCAAATTATCTGTGGTATGATCACGGTTGTTGTTGTTAGGAGTAGTATATAATTATTGACCATGGGATAAGTAAGAAAAGAAAAATGCTGGGGGAAGGTCCACGTACAGATTTTTTATTGCGTCTTTTAGAATTCTCATTAGCATACTTGTTTTGAATTTGAAGGCAAGTATTACCTACAGAAGGAGGGAACAGCGGTGGGGGCTTCTTATGCCCCGTACTTATGCCATCATTTTTATGAATCATTTTGAAAACTCATATGTTTATAATACGGAGTTTTTCAGTCGGAGAGTAATCATTTATAAAAGGTTTATAGATGATTTGATCTTTGTATGTAAAGATAATATTGCTGGATTCCATCAGTTTGTTAAATTTAGAAATCAGTTTGGACTTGAATTTACTTTTCAAACATATAAGGAGATCATTCAATACTTGGACCTTGAATTCTTTGTGGGGGATGATTGTATGGTACAGTACAGACCATTTGTGATTGAGACGGCGGTAAACAGTTTTTAAGGGCATCTAGCATGCATGTCCCCCATCTTTTAGCGTCTTTGCCTTATGAGGAATATTTGCGAATAGCCACTAACTCATATGACAAATCTAAGTTGGGGGAAGAGTTCAGTAAGGTTAGGTCAAAATCAGCCAGCAGGGGATTATTCTGAGGAAGTTTTGAGTAACACAGAATGCAAGCTTAGAACTACACTGTCACACTATGGGATTTTCATCCAGGAAAAAGGAGGTCATTGTCCCACTGTACTCATCCCTCATTAGACCCATTATAGAATTCAACGCCCCATTTGGTATGTACCTGTCAAGGCACCTGCACTAACTGGAAAGGCCGCAGAAATACCTCCCTAAAAGAATCACAGGCCTAAAGCATATGCCCTATGCTGACCATCTTAAAAAAACTCCAGCTGTACTCTGTCACATATCATCTACTCAGAGGCTATCTCTTAACATACAAGGCTATGTCAAACCCAGAGCAATTGGACATGCTCCAGGGATCGAAACCTTGTCATCACAGTAAACAAAGCATGCTGGAGGGATAGGTTCCTGACCCAGAGACTCCCCAGACTCTGGAATAGACTGCCCATACATGTCAAGCAGAGTGCCTCTTTGGCCCTCTTCAGAAGGAACCTTGACAATTGGATGGGAGAAAGGAAATTTACCCCGGGGATCACTTCCGTCACCCTGCTAAACAGGGGTCCAGGGAAATAAATAGTATGGGGAGAAATAGCCAAGGAATTGTTATGGCTAGGCTTGTATAGGCCTTAGGCCGATAGCCTAATACCAACCTATGAACAACACACAGAGGACATGGTTTCATGGGATTTGGAAGATCAAGCAAGGAATTGCAATAGTACTAGAGACAATGAGGATAAATTTTTTTTTCATGAACAGGTATTCTCCTTTTTCTGAGGTTTGTTGGATAGATTTTGGCCCATAATTTGTAATGATGACAATTTGTATGGTTTGTTCCCCAATAGGGTCACTTTTTCTTACAGTAGGTTTCTGAGCTTGAAGGAGTTACTTATTAAGGGAATGGTACAGGAAGTTGCCACTCGCAAGGGAAGTTTCCCATGTGGCATATGTAAGGTCTGTAGCAAGATCAGAAAGCTAGATGGGGTTAACATCGATGGTAGAATTAATAAGGCATATGAAGAATTTCTATGCGATTCCTGTGGGTTGGTCTACATTACTGGTTGTAGCTGTTCACCTATTGAATAAGTGGTATGTGGGACAGACTAGGAGGAAGGTGAAACAGCGCATGATGGAACATTTGGGGGACATCAGGAACAGCAGGTTGGAGTCTAGTAGCACACCATTTTTACTATTCTCATGGTAATTCTGATAATAACCTGTTCTTTAGTGTGTTGGCCAAGTCCTGTTTTTGTCAAGGTGAAGAGTTTTTGGGCAAGTTATTGGCATTCGAAACAAAATTAATAATTAATTTCAGTACCTTACAGCTAAAGGGGTTAAATCAAGAAGTGTATTTAAATGTGATTTAATTATAATGGTTCATGGTAGTGTATGGAATACATTTTTATTTAATAATGCTGTTTTGTCAGGGGATGTCACTTTAATAAATTAGTCAGTCACATTTATCAGTTTTGTAAAGGCACAATCATAATTGAATTCAGTTAATGAATTATATAAAAGTAAAGCCATATGGTGAGAGTGTCAGTTCTTTGAAGGTGAAAGCCTAGGTACCGATGCACCAGTAAATTTGTTTATTTTATTTCACTGTGTTCCATGTTTTTTTTTTTTTTGTCTTCGTTTTTGTTTCTAGTGTTTTTGCAACATGGGATGAGTAAGGCCAATCTCTAACCAAATGGGATAGGTTAATTCAAGCACAAAAAGGGAAACTGGCTAATCTTAAAATGGCCCACAAGGACAACTAAGGATCTGTGTATTAAATTGTTGGACATCTACATAATGACAGGATGAAGAGATGACCAGCTTACCTAAACATGTATTGTTTGTTAGGGAATTTGCAGTTGTGATTCATTTATTCCCTTGCTTAAAGTCACTCTGCCATAATGTGCATCACTTGCGACCTTGGCCTAGCTGTTGTTAAAAGAGCCTGTTTAGTCTGTGTTCAGGTGTGGAACTTGAGCCATTTTGGGACAGTCTTAGGTAGGCGGTAGAAGTGGTGTTGGCGTAAGTGTAATGTGAAGTGCAGAAACATGTAATTTGGAACATCTCCTCAGCCCCCAAGTATAAATGATCCTTCTTAAAGTGTATTGTTACACTTTGAGTGCATCACTGCGTACACTGAGTTAACTGCTGCTATGCATATTGGCCTGGTCATTTCATATTTGTTTAGGCCATGTTTTGAATAAAAAGCTTTGCTAATTTTTTTTTTTCAAACCATGGCTCAAGTAAATTTAGAATTTCCCTTGGTATGTCAACTAAGGGCTCTTCCATACACTTTAATGGACATGTTTTTGCAACTGTGCACAGCTGTTGATGTTAGGCAAATGTGTTACATTAAGGACCATAATTTCACTGGCCTTTTCATGTGCCAGAGGTTTTTCAGCACCATGCATTTATATTTATTTTATTTTATTTCATTTGTTTATTTAAATTGTCCAACTGAGCCATGTAAGACCTATTTGCAGTGAAGGCTCTGGGAGAAAAGCTCCATAACGAACATAAAATATTTATAAATACATCACAGATGCTACTGTCATGATAATTAAGCAAAATATGTGTTGGGTATAATGTTTTATAGCTACATTCAATCATGCGTACAAAAATAAATGCATCGTGTGTAATAAATGCATCTTATAATGAGTTAAAAATAGTACTATACAAATCGGTCAGTAAATGCCAAATACAATTTTCAATATTTGAGGGTTCCAAAGTAGTAATGCTTTAAGCATTAGGAAGGCGGATGGGAGTACCGTTTGTGGAGGAAATGAACCTGAAAGTTAGATGAAGAGTGGAAGATGTAATTGAAGTAGTCATGAGGGATGGAGAATGAGAGAGGAATATGTAAGCAAAAAGTGTAGATGGGATAGTAGTTAGCCAGTTGGGATAGTGTATTCACATAATCTAGCAATGGAAGATAAGCATGGAGGCGTGTCTTAAAGATAAAACTTATTGTTTTTTTTTTCCTAAGAGGGTTGTGTGTGGTATTCCTTGTCTTGGAGATATACGTAGCGTAGAGAGCATATCCTGATGAGTTCTGGGATTTAGCTTGTTGAGCCAGGAATTTATCTTTGTCAAGAGGACTACTAGGGTTATACTACCACAGGAAGGTATGTGGGGAAGGGCATTCAAACAGGTGTGAAATATGGAATGAGCAGTTTTTAGCTGAAGGAATTTAAGATAGTTTGCAAATTTCGTCCAGTTTATTTTCAAGAGTGCATAGCAAATTTGCAGTGAATTTGGCAATTTTATTGTAGCATTGCTCAACTTTTCATTGTGTAGGTTAGTGAAGCTAGGGGCAGAGTATGGGAATGTTTGTAGGAGATAAGCATGTGCAGTAGATTTACAATCTAGGCCTGTGAGAAATGGCATGGCTCATTCTGTGTAGAGATCAAAGTCTTTGGCATGTTTTCTTTGTCATTATGTAGATGTGTATCAAACTCAAGGTTATCAGTTGTTACACCAAGTAAATTGGTGTTGGAAGCCTTCTCAAGCTTAATGTTTTACACTGAAAAAAATATTAAAACTATTTGAGATTTGAGAACTGATTTTAGAGGGAAGGAGCATCTGTTTAGATTTTTTTTTTTGCATTATGAGGAAAGTAAAGAGCTATCTATCCACTGTTGTACTAGTGATTAGGATTCCTGAGTAATAGAATATAGTTGCCCCAAGGAGAGGTGGAATAAGTGATTGCAGCATCAGATGCATATTGAATCATAGTGGTTTAAGATGTGATGGTGTAAAGCTTATTTATGTATATGTTGAATAGCAAGGGTCCAAGAATGGAACCTTGGAGGGCACCTGTAGAGAATAGGAGGAAGGAGGGACATATGTTGCCACTTTACTGTTTGGGCACAGTTCATTAGGTAGCTCTTGAACCATGAAAATGATGTGCAAGAAGTACTGCTAGGGTCTGAATCACTTTTTGTTGTGGAAAAATATTGAATGCCTGAGAAAGTTTTTACTTTATAAAAATGCCGTGTTTATTACTTGCCGACAGTCACCAGTATTGTTTGAAGTTCCAAGTATTTGGCAGTGTATTGATTTTGTTGTTTTTTGACATTTTATGAAAATTTTATGCTGAAAGAAAGGGTAGTGGAAGCTTACAGCAGTTTGCTTTTAGATGCTATAATGTTGGTAGACCTAGATTAATTACAGGCCTGCATAATTTTTGGGGGTGGTGGTAGTTTAAGCCTTTTGATACTCTAGATTCAATGTATATATGCCTTAGTGTAAATCATTTTCTGTGTATCAGCCCTTGTTTTTTCTTGCCACACCATGTCGTTGAATGCAGTTCTGTTTTCTTAAATGTAATCTTTAATTTTCTCATTATTGACGTGAGAGACCTCTATACATGTATCCCCAACGAGGTAGCTATAGAATGGGTAGCACTTATGTTAAAGAAACACAACGCTACAGCTGCGGAAACTAGTTTGGTTGTGGAACTTATTGATTTGATACTCTGTTCCAAGACCAGTTTTTTTCTGCAAAAAGTAGGGGTAGCAATGGGGTCACCGTGCGGAGCTAGCGTCGCAAATCTGGTCATGGCTTACTGGCAATCAGAATACGTGTTTAACAACAATACATGTTGTGACTCCTTTGTTTTCTATACGAGATACCTGGATGACATCTTCATCCTCATCAGTGGAGATGAGCGAGATAGTGAGTATGTGCTGGAATATTTCAACAGCACTACGCATTTCCTACAATTCACTTCTACATTTAACACTGATACTATAGCATACCTAGATGTTTGCCTAGTGAAAAATTACACTATTAATAGTTATGTAGCAAGGATATTTAGAAATAACACTTATTCTAATACGTTTCTCCATTTCACCAGTAGCCATCCCTTTCACCAAAAGAGGTCAGTCATTAAGGGCCAGTTAGTGAGGGCCTCTAGAATGACCAGTTTGGACGAAGACTTTTCTGATGAATGTGCTGTTTTAAAAAGCATGTTTTTGCACTGTGGATACCCAGAGCCCCTCTTGGATGCCCTTATCCAAGAGGTTACAACTAAGAGAGTGGATAGGGTATACATTCCTTTACTTAGTGCTAAACCCCTACTGACACCATCTAGTACGCACAATGTAGTGGAAAAATATTCAGACACCACTAGTAGAGCATTGGTTAGTGAGGACAAGAATGTCACATTGTCCTTCATCACTACATTCAGTTCACATAGTTACTCATGTTTGGACATATTACAGAAAAATTGGGACCTGTTTAAGATGTACCCTAACATTTACGTTAAAGTAGGTGAGACCCCTAGAGTGACAGAAGAGGGAAGAACCTTAAAACTCTCTTAGAACAGCAATACACCACAGTAGTATGGAATACTGGGATGAATAAATGTCAAAATTGCAACTATTGTAAACTTGTAGAAGTCACTAATTCGTTTAAGGTTAATGGTACAACTTATAAATTGAAAGGCAGATTCAACTGTAATTCGTCTTTTGTAGTTGGCTAGGTGTACATTCTGTCCTGCTTTCTATATTGGAAAGACGGAGCGGAGGCTCCATGACAGAATTTATGAACACCAATATGCTATGAATAAATGTAAATTGGAGAATGCACTAGCTAAGCACACTATTTCTAATAGAGCATGCTTTTAAATTTATTATCATTGATCAAGCCAAGTATGACAGTAGGGGTGGCCCTAGACCACTCAAACTTGAACTTGAATTGGCTTGGCAAGTGAGGCTGAATGCTTACAATTTTCCTGGGTTGAATGACTCATGCTCAATTAGTAGCATTCTCAAACTAAAGAGCTTGCAGAGATGAGTCACAGTTTGTTAAAAACCTATATTATTTCTGTCAATGGTTGGGTTATACAAAATAACTTAATGTTCTTACCTTTGTGTATTGTGGTCACTGTCGTAGACATGTTTACATACTTTAATGCGTTTATATACTTTAATGTTGTTTTATTACTGGTTATCAGCAGTTGTCACTTTAATTTTAAAGTGTGATTGCTTAAGTAGAACAAAGTGATGCAATAGGTGAATGCTGATCACCTGTCTTACTTATAAGGAAGGCTTTTTATTGCTGTAACTGTTTCTGAAGAAGTTTGCTATCAGGCTGACGAAAAGCACCTTAAACAGTTGAATAAATAGTGTTATTTGACTCTTCTTAGACTGTGTTGCTGGTTTTTCGAACCTGTTTTTTGGATTTATTTTCTTAGAAAGTAACAGCCTTTTAGAGACCAATCATGCATTATGAGTTGTTACATCAATAATAAAACATTCTGGCATTATAAAAACATCTGGATAGAATAGTTGGAACAGAAGGACTTCTTTGTGTGTATATCTTTATTACCTGAAGAGCTTAGTGTTAATAGTTAATGGCAAGAACAGAATATTCGGAAACAGTACAGCTGAATATAGTTTGCATAGTAAGGAAAGAGAAACAGCACATCAAGTAACCTCTTGTTTTTGTATTTTAGGACAGTCCGTGTTTGGATAAAGAGGGACAGTGGCCAGTACTGGCCTAGCATCTACCACGCAATGCCATGTAAGTATCCTGTTCTATGTGAACTCATAATTTGTAATGGCCAGTTATTTTACTAGGAGGAGAATGTGGGCATCACGATAATTCAAGTTTACTTTGTAGTAAATGATTACTCTTCAGTAAGTTAACTTATGAAAGCTTTGGAGAAATTTGGTTCTGGAATTTGCACATTGTATGTACATGTAGCATTTATTTCTGTATACTACCTCATTGTAAGAGGGAATGCTCTTAGATTTTATTTGTCTGGCAATTGCACAATATGTTGCTGTTTTTTCAATAGCATGGTTTGAGCATCTGTGCTCATTTTGTACTCCCACATTATTTGCTTTATCAGTAAATGCACTGGTTACATGCTGTTCTCTGGATCAAATTTCTTTTTTTATTTTATAAAAATGCCATGTTTATTGTTAAATATCCATCAGTGTTGCTTCTAATGTAATTTAGGCTACTTTTCTAATGCATAAATCATGGAAGAAATATTGATAAGAGATCTTACTACTTCATTCATTATATCCCAAGAACTGTAATAACATTCTAGAGGAGTACTGAATTGAGTATGTTGTATGATAACTGAAATGAGCTAAGCGGCAGCATGGCTTTAGACAGGAGGAAAGTGAAAGGCAGTTTCAGCAGCCTACCCAATTGCAGGGTTACTCCCAAAAGGGGGATATGCTTCTTGTCTGTCAGACTCTTCTTAGTCCCTGGTCATTCCACATCTTGAGTACTGCGTGCAGTTCTGAAGGGCATTTGGGGAGGAGTAAACTAAGCTGCTGAAAGACATCCAGAGGAAGTCCACCAACAGAGGTATGAAATGGAGGATACATTTTATGACCAGATACCAGAGGAGCTAAAGCTGTTCTCTCTTGTGGACATGAGACAGGTGAACATGGCATAGGTGTACAAGATTATGTATGAGATGTATGAAGAGGTTTCTTAAATAGGTAGGGCAAGGGGCATAGGCAGATGATTGTGGGAAGCTATTGGTCTTTTGATCTGTGGTGGCAGTTCTTCATGGACAGGATTGTGGACTCCTGAAGTGCACTACAGGACTGCAAAAACTGGTGGTGGTGAAGGAATTCATGGAAGCATTAAAGAAGAGGTGGCATTAGCAGAGAAGAGGTTAGGGGGAGAAGGACAGGTGGTAGACATATGCATGTTAAAGGTTAGACAGGGTAGACTTATTGTCTCCTGCGGTCAGGCAGTTGTAATGTTATCACTGTTGGCAAATGTATGGAATTGATTTTGTACAGGGAAAGTCTGTTATTCTGTGATGAAATGAGCTCATGGTATTACAGTAGTACTTTGTGACATGTAGTTAGTGTCAGACAAATCTTGTACCTCATCTTGCATGAAAGGGGACATTTAATGTCATTTTCACTGTACAGATGTTTTGGCCTTGACTATTTGCCAAATGATTTACTTTGACTAGTAACCGAAATTCTGGAAAGGCTGACAAGATACTGTTTTATAGGAGTGAATGGCTGAGGCTGACTTGTCTGGCCTGGATGTAGATGCCTGCAATGTCCCACAACAGGAGTGCCACCTGGCGTGAAGACCTGATAATACAGCTCTGTGTGCTAGCATTCCTGAGGTAGGTGCGAGTGTGTGCATGTGCAAGTCTGCATGTGTGTGTGTGTACATACGTGTATGTGTAACTGCAGAAAATGTGGTGCATTCCAGCTAAGCATTATGGGCACTGCTGGTGAACACTTGCTTTTGGCTCAGCATGGTATGGTTTAAACTATGCTTTCTGGCTGACCTGGAGAGGGAGTTAGAAGGGTTAAGAAAACTGGTAATATTTGCTTGAAGGCAGCCACAATCTCTGGCTGTCACCTTCATCTTAAGGTGCCCTCTGATCCTAGGGGAATGAAGGATTAAATAGCCCAACAGAAGATAGGAACTTGATGGCACAGAGGGTTAAGGCTGTAAGCTGTACTTCCTGTGGACAGGGTTTGAGTCCCTAAGCCCTCACTTGCATACTGTGTGCCTTGAGCAAGTCATTTAACCAGTCAGTGCTTGGGTCATCTAGTATTTCTGTGAGCTTGTGGTCAAGGAGAGAGTGGAACAAAAAAATTAGAAAAGCTGAGAGATGTTTAAACCATTTGATGTTATGTGATCCTATCTCGCCTACATTCTGTACTGATGGGTTCGGAGCCGATCCTCTGCTCCGACTCGGCACGCTATACTATAGAACGAAGTCTCTTATTGGCTGAGCTATCCCACATCCCAGGATGCACCACCACTGCTTCCCCAGATCTCGTTTGCCGCTTTACTGCAAAAACGTGGTCTCGGACTTGGCTGAGCTAAGTGTCTATTTCTTCAACAAATTTCTGTCAGAAATTTTTGATTAACCTACCCAAAAGCTGTTTTAACAGCTATCGTTGTTGTTGTGACTGATGTTTGGTAAAAATTTGTGGTAAATTTGTCTTTTGTTTGAGGGAAAGGATCCCGTTTAAGTTAGAGGGGCCTTGCCGTCGCGCGTGAGTGATATATTTAGTGTGAGTCTTGTTGTAGTGTTATAGTTGGTCAAGTAATCCCGTTTCTGTTAGAGGGGTCTTGTCCTTATTTGCTTTTAAGTTTTTGGAGAAAGTTTCCTTTTTGGTTATAGTGTTTGTGAGTCAATATGTCGAAAGAGCACAGACCATCTGGGTTCAAGAAGTGCTCTAAATGAAGCTACAAAATGTCCATAACGGACGATCACTCTTTGTGTGTGTATTGTTTAGGCCCTAAACATCTTCAGGAGTCATGCAGCGTTTGTCACGCCTTTTCCTCCCGAGTCCTCCAAGAGAGGAAAAACAAATTGATTCTAAAAGGGCTTATTACACCTTCTTTTGAGGAGGCTTTATCTTCCTCTTCACCTTCGAAGAAAAAGAAATCGTCGGCTCCGACCAGCCCGTTTGAACCTGCCACAAAGAAATCTCGGCAGGCTTCTCCATCGGCTCCACGGACTTCGGAGCCGAGGGCGGAACGGTCTGCCTCGATGCCTCCAGCCTCGACTCCTCTGGCTTCGGAGCCGACGGCTAGAGCTTCGAGAGGCGGGTCACCTTCATCGGCTCCACTGTTTTCGGAGCCGATGACAGTTGCCTGCTCAGACTCTTTACCTTCGGCGCCGAAGTCCACTTCGGCTCCGAGGGAAATTGCAATGGTTGTGGAGTCTCCCTCGGCACCGATATTTATCGAGACAATTTGGAGCCGGTCCCCCAGTCCTTCGGAACCGGTGGAGAAGTCGACTCAAACCCGTTCGATCTCTTCTCGGTCTTCGAGGATGTCTGATTCGGACATTGACAGGGTACTTCAAAGGCTGTTTCAGTCTCCAGTCTTCCAAAAGTTGGTTTCGGCTCCAGCCCAGTCGGCTCCGGAGCCGATTGCCCACCCTGTTGTCTTGGTTCCTCCTCCAACAGCCTTGGCACCATTGGAGTCGGAGCTGGTGGAGCCGATGGAGGTTTTCGGGTCGGCTCCGACCCTTACTCCAACCCCGACCTTCGGGTCGGAGTTCGGTACACGGACCTCCTCGGTCGGCCCCGGGGGTGATGCTTCGGGACCGATGTTGTCAGTTCCGAGCCTCCCTCTCGGTGCGTCAGCTGAGTGCCGTCTACTGTTGTGGCCTCTGGGATCGGACCTTCCCAGGACTCTAGGGGTCCGGCCTTCAGGGCCATGAGGAGTGCTTTGGCCAAATCTTCCTTGGCCACCTCCACCGTCTCACTGGCACCTTCCCTTGGCACGGAGACTGGTTCCTTTGTAGTCCCCCTGTCTCAAGACAGCGGAGCCCTGGGGCCTGAGGTCACCCCCATTGGGGTTTCCCCCCTTCCTGAAGGTCCCTCCGAAGCATCTTCGGAGGAACCTCCAAGGAAGAGACAGTGCAAGAGGAAGCACGTCGACTCCCCTGATGAGTCTCTCACCTCGGACACCGACCTCGATGATGCGGAGGGGTCCCCCAAGTCGTCCTCGGATGATGTCTCCTTTGCGGACATCTTGGAAATCCTGAAGCAACGAGGCGACTGGCAGTCCAAACCCCCTTCCGCTGAGGAGTCTGTATTCCTCAAGGCCTTCGGGGCTCAGCCCTCCGCCTCCTGGGTATCTCCGCCCTTCGATGAGCTTCTGGATTTGATCTCTCGAAGGGCGTGGGAGCACCCAGATTCTGTGGAACCGGTGCCAGCTCGCCCTAATAAATTTCTTTCAGCCCCCCCCCCCGAAAAGGATTTCCTCTCCAAAGGTGTGGCTGTCGATGCCCTGGTGGTGGCATCTGCTACCCAGCAAGATGTGGCAGAGGCTTCGACGTCCGTCCATCCTCCTAATAAAGAGTCCAGGAGCATGGATCGCGGAAGCGCACCCTTACTTCAGCAGCCTTTACTTTAAGGTCTCTGAATTATCTGACGCACTTCACCAGACTTCAGAGGGATCTGGTCAAGGAACTTTCAGATACCCTCTCTGGTAACCTACCTGAGCAGTTGGCCCAGACGGTTAGCTCTCAGTTGGCTACCCTATCATCGATATTGAACTCGTCCATGAGGCTCATGTCGTATGCAGCTGAGGGGGCGAGTAGAGAGGCGGGAACAGGTGTTGCTCTACGGAGACAAGCCTGGCTTCGCCTGTGGCATTTTGCGGAAGCCTTCAAGTCTTCCTTTGCCGACGCTCCCTTTGATGGGTCCTCTTTGTTTGGACCCAAGGTAAAGGACACCTTGACTCGCTGTGAACAAGAGGGTAAGACTTTGACTGCCGTAGGGGCATGGTTTTCCACTCCCTTCCGGCCTTATCCCAAGGCTAGAAGAGAGGGGAAAATGTAGTTCCGTAAATCTCAAAAGACTTACTCCTCACAGCAAGACGATTCCCCTTCTAGAGGCAGAGGAGGGGGAAATTTTTCAGGAAGATGCCGTCCCAGAGGCGGCAGAGGCCCCCGCAACACTGGAGACCGTGAGTCCTTTCGTGGCTCCTCAACCTTCCAGCATCCCTGAAGGATTGCCCGACTGCGCAGCTCCGGAGCCAGTCGGGGGTCGTTTTTCGAAGCACCTAAAGGCCTGGGAGAATATCACTCAGGACCGATGGGTGCTCCGAATCATCGCCGGAGGTTACATCATCCTCTTTTCTCAACCCCCCCCCCCACCATCCAGGAAAATCCGGGACCCACCACCCAGTCAACGGGATCTTGCAGCCATCGAAATCTCAAAGCTGCTTCAAAAAGGAGTCATCCAACCGGTCCCCGTAGGCCAGACCGGATTAGGGACCTACTCAAGATTCTTTTTGGTGCCAAAAAAGACCGGGGACCTGAGGCCCATTTTGGATCTCAGCAAGCTAAATCGATCAGTCAAGAAGTCCAAGTTCCGGATGGTCACCTTGCAATCCATTCTCCCGCTGCTGGAGAAAGGTGTTTGGATGTGCTCCATAGATCTCAAGGACGCCTATTACCACATCCTGATAGATCAGGCGTCCAGGAGACACTTGCGCTTCAGCCTAGGAGATGCACTGCCCTTTGGTCTCACCACAGCCCCCAGGGTGTTCACCAAATGTTTGGCGGTGGTGACTGCTCACCTGAGGAGTCTAGGATTCCAGGTGTTTCCATACCTAGACAACTGGCTCCTAACTGCCACCTCCAGGCATCTACTCTTACAAAACCTAGCAGCCACTATATCTCTAGGCAACTCCCTAGGAATCACCTTCAATTGGGCAAAGTCTGTGTTGCTGCCATCTCAGCACATACGGTTTATCGGAGTAGAGATAGATTCAAAGCAAATGCGGGTCTATCTTCCTACAGAGAGGATAGAAACACTACAGTCTCAAGTTCGAGCCTTGCTTCTCAAATGCCGAGCCCCAGCCAGGATGGTCCTACAACTGTTAGGTTCCATGTCGGCCACCGTTCTCCTAGTCCCCTTGGCAAGATTACATATGAGGATTCCCCAGTGGCTCCTGTCAGTCCAATGGTCTTATCAGGATCTCCCTCTCAGTCACCTCATTCTGATCACAGAGACGTGCAAACAGGACCTTCGTTGGTGGCTTCTTTCCTCCAACCTGGATCAGGGGCGACCCTTCGTTCCACCACCTCCAGTGGCCACATTGATTATGGACGCCTCCCAGACGGGGTGGGGGGGACATTACCTGGGCAGGTCAGTCCAAGGCAAGTGGCATTCCGACGAGAGTCTCCTCCACATCAACATACTGGAAATGAGGGCGGTGCTTCTATCTCTGCAAGCGCTACACGATTACCTCCCTCCGGGCGTGATTGCCATTCAGTCCGACAACATGTCAGTAGTCTGGTACCTGAACAAGCAGGGAGGGACCAGATCCTACCCCCTTTGCAGAGAGGCCATGAAAGTATGGGATTGGGCGATTGCAACCAAACTCTTTCTGGTAGCAACACACATTCCTGGGAGATCCAATGTGATAGCCGACAGACTGAGCAGAACTATTCTCTCCCCTCACGAGTGGTCTCTGAACGACAGAGTGGCAACTCAGATTTTCAGAAGATGGGGAACTCCTTGTTGCGACCTTTTCACAACCCTCCTCAACGCGAAATGCCAACAGTTCTTCTCTCTCACCCCAGTTCCGGGGGAGATTCCAAAGGATGCCCTAGTCCAAGCTTGGCCCACTGGCCTGCTATACGCCTTTCCACCGGTTCCCCTTCTTCCCAAGGTGATCCAGAAGGCGATTCGCTTGGAGAGCAAAATGATTTTAGTTGCCCCATACTGGCCTCGTCAAGTCTTGTTTCCCTTTCTTCGGAAATATTCACTGGACGGTCCATGGTTCCTGGACCAAGTTCCGGATCTCTTGACCCATCAGTCGGGACAGCTTCATCAGTCCCTCCACTTGTTGAGGTTAACAGCTTGGCTCCTCCTCTTCCGACCATAGTCAGAAACCATGCTTTGGACCCGGAAGTCATACATATCTTGTTCTCGGCCCATAAGACTTCTACTAAGAAAATGTATAACAGCAAATGGAAGAGATTTGCTATTTGGGCCCAACTCCGGGGATTAGATCCCATAACTGTCCCGGTGTCAGAGGTTCTAAAGTTTTTAGCTTCTCTGTTCAATCAAGGTTCTTCGGTCTCTACCATCAAGGTGCAATTGGCAGCTATTTCCAATTTTCATGAGAGCATAGAACCACCTTTGATGAGCAACAAGTTGTGTAAAGCCTTCATGAAAGGTGCTGGGCTGCTTCAGCCCCCGATATCTCATCCCGCTCCACCGTGGGACCTTAATGTTGTGTTAGGTGCTTTGACCTCTTCCCCCTTTGAACTGGCAGCAACTTGTGACTTGAAATTTCTTTCTTGGAAGACTGCTTTCTTAGTTGCAATTACATCAGCCAGAAGAGTTTCGGAACTTCAAGCCCTATGTGTCAAACCACCATACCTGTTTTTTCACAAGGATAGAGTATCCCTCAGACCGAATCCATCCTTTGTTCCTAAGGTTTGTTCTAGTTTTTGTCTGCAACAGTCCTTGGAACTTCCACTTTTCTTCCCAAAGTACTCGAATAGAGCGGAATACATCTTTCACACCTTGGATGTTCACAGACAATTGCGCTTCTATTTGGATAGGACGCACCAAACAAGGAAAACAGATCAGTTGTTTGTGTCCTTTTCGGACAATAAATTGGGCAAAGCCGTCACGAAAGTCACTATTGCCAAGTGGATCAGAGACTGTATCAGTCATACTTACTTCATTTCTAATAAAGAGCTTGCAACTACAGTGAAAGCTCATTCTACCAGGGCTATGGCTACTTCGGCAGCTTTTCATTCTAAGCTTGCCATTAGTGACATTTGTGCTGCGGCTACGTGGTCTTCTCCTCACACCTTCATTTCTCATTACAAATTGGATGTGGCATCTCAGGGACGAGCTTCCTTCGGTTCCACAGTTCTCTGGAGTGTTTTCCAGTGAGCCACCCAGGAATCAGGTGCTAGGGACGCTGTCCCATCAGTACAGAATGTAGGCGAGATAGGATCACATAACATCTTTTAGTTATGTACTTACCATAACTTTAGATGTATGGGATCCATATCCTTACATTCCTAATAACCCACCCTCCTTCCCCCTGCCTTGGAGATCAGAAGAGACTGGACGGTTCGAGTTTAGCTGTTTCATCTTGAAACACCTGGCAATATTATATCAACAGTCTGTGTGTGTGCATGTGTGCGGACAAACAAGATCTGGGGAAGCAGTGGTGGTGCATCCTGGGATGTGGGATAGCTCAGCCAATAAGAGACTTCGTTCTATAGTATAGCGTGCCGAGTCGGAGCCGAGGATCGGCTCCGAACCCATCAGTACAGAATGTAGGCGAGATGGATCCCATACATCTAAAGTTATGGTAAGTACATAACTAAAAGATATGGATGCCAGATTGTTTCAGCACCCACTGAAAAAACTAGGTCAGTGGGTACCAGAAAGATAACTTGGTTTTCACTTGTCTTTTTTTATTTAAAGTTATGAAAACAATTTGCTTCACCCTCATAACACACGAGGGATAATTTCATTAGTACATTTAATATGCCAACAAAACAATTACCCTAAGGCTAAAAAGGAATGAAAATGCAACCCATATGCGAGACATCATGCTGCTTGTTAGAAGGCCTGATTCCCCTCTCGCACTTGCATAGTACCAGGCCATGGGTGACATGCTTATGCAGGCCCATCATCATGTGAGTTAATGAGGTAAGCACCATTGGTTTCTCAGAAAAACCTTCAGTGTTGTTTATCAGGGAGGGACGGGTTCCTATCATGTAGTCTAACTTTTACAAGTTCGAACCACATATGGTCGATACCATACGATTTGTAAAAGTTCAAGCGTTTCAGTGGAAATTTCCATAAGCGGAGGTTTCCATTCACTTCAATGTGGAGCGATCTCGGAGTTGGTATATTTAAGTAGTGGGGAGTGTGGGGGGGTGCAGGGGGGCTTGCCCCCTTCTTACAACAATTTATTTTATTGTCTGTTGTTTTTTTATTTTTTTTTTTTACGTAATCGAAGTTCTGTAACTTCGAAGCTAATGATTCGACCATTAGGTGTTCGGAGTTATGGAACTTCGACTATGTGATATAGACCTGGGAGGGACAGTGCCTGGGTGGTAGAAACAAACTGAAATACATTACTGCAGCTATTATTTATTTCATTGATCACACCGAGACACTTGATATGTATTCACATTGTGAAGGTGGTTATTTTGTGGGCATGTAATGTGCTGAGAAGCAAGCTGTGCATCTGAAACAAAAGATATTTACTTGGTCATAATTAAATGGTCATCATTGTGGTTTGTCAAGAATGGGCAGTATCTGTGTAAGAGAATCAAATTAAACTGCATTACTGGGACCATTGTTTCTTTCACTTGGCCATATGTAAATATGCATGATGTACACAGAGAGTGGTTATTTTATGTTGGGGGGGGGGGGAGTGGAAAAAACAGGCTGCGTGTGAAAGCAAATTACATTCATTTAATCACAGTTAAATTATCTTCAGTTTGGCTTAACAGGGAGAGACCGTGTATGTGGGTTACAGAAACGAGTTGAAATTTGTTCTCTATCCATTATTTATTTTACTCGACCGGAGTGAAACAGAAATAACTAGAGGAGGTTTTAGAGATGTGCACATTTTTGGTAATGTCAAATTTAGGTCAGAATAACCAAAAAAAAAAAAAAAAAGTAAAATTTTGCATCACATTCACTTTATAATAGAAAGATAACTTCTGATTGACATCAGAGTAAAATATAAACGCTATAAAAAAGCATAAAATGTGTAGTGTAGTTTAGTTTTGATTTTGGGCCTGAAAAGGTTTTTTTTTTTCTTTCCAAAATTAACATTTAATGTGGCAGTTTAAAATATGCTACATTTTTTTTAATTATTAAAATATAAAATTATCTTTGTGTTTGATAGGAGCAAAATGTTAATCTGTTTTAGGTGATTACAACATCATTATTTTATGGAAATGTAATAGATACAGGAAGCTGGTTTTGGTGGTAAAGTTCTGTATACTTCACTAGCGAGCAAAATAATCAAGCAAGTCAGTAACTTTCTTGACAATTAGTAATAAAAGGGGTAATGACCATGTAATAGTAACATGTCTTGGTTTTAGTTTTTCATTAGTGACTTAGTTAATTGTTTTGCACTGAGGAAATGACACTTGAAGTGGGTTGCAAACTTATTTAAGGAATGAGTTCATAAAGTAGTGTTGATGGCTGTGCATGCTCAGAAAAGGACTTTACCTTTGGAGTGCTGAGGATATTAGTGCTCCATTGTCTGCTGTTCACTGTGCCCATTTATAAACTATGAGCAATATTTGTATTTTATGTCATGCATCAAGGCATTTTTATAGGATAGAGATTGATAAAGAAAGTCTTATTAATTTGAGGTGGGCCACCTAGGACTGAATACCTAGCTGTACAGTTATACATAGGTAAAGATGTAATGAATGTGGTAGAGTTGTAACAGAAAGTACAGTTGTATAAAATCTTACCAAAACAGTAGATTTACTTCTCTTCACTGTTGCAGTATTCATTAAAGAAAGGATGTCCCAGCCTGGGCAGCCCATTGCTCAACCAGTATAGATAAGCTTAAAAGAGATCTTGTTTGCACCATATGTCATGTTTATGCTTCCTGCACAGAACATAGGGCATAAAAGGGACTTACAGATGCAAATACCCAAAACTGAATTCTCCCAGAAGAGAACAGCTGTTGTAAGACAAAGGAGTCCATGCAAATCCAGAAGGAAGAAATGCAGAACAAATGAGAGGGGGCTGGAAGGAGGGAACGAATACTGCAACACTTAGGACATCTACTGTTATGGTAAGTACACAACTGTACTAGGTCCTTCTGTATCACTGTTGCAGTATTCATTAAAGAAGGGAGAATAAAAAAGCTTAAGAAACAGAATGGCAGGTAGAAGGCTGAGAAAAGCCCTTGAACCACATAAAATGGTTTCAGCAAAACATGCTCTGGCCCTAGAAACCATATCAAACTTATGCTTAGTAAAGGTATGCACTGAAGATAAAGTAGCAGCTTCAAGGATGGAACCCGTATCTAATCCCTTAAAGAAGGCACCAGAGGGAACAGAGCTAGTGGAGTGAGCTCTAACAGAAGCAGACAGAGACTTACCATAAAAAGAATAAGAACAAGACATGGCCTTGGATATCCAGGAGAAGATTGTTTGCATCGAAACAACCAAACTCAAAGACCTGGAATGAAAGGAAGCAAAAAGCTGATTTGACTTGTGAATAGTCCTAGTTTTATCCAAATAGTACCGGAGTTGTCTATTCATGTAGGACCCTCTCACTAGCCGACTGAGGAGAGGGGCAAATGGAAGGTAGTTGTACCAACCGATTTAAGGACAACTCATTTACCAACTTGGGTATAAAAGAAGGATTAGTACAAAGGGGGACACCCTGTCCCTGTGAAAAAAAGCAAGAACGGAGGAATGGCTATAAGGGCCTGGAGCTCAGAAATCCTCTGAGCAGAAGTAAGAGTCAGCAGCAAAGCAGTCTTTCAGGTACAATGTTGCAAGGAAGCAGAATCTGCAGGCTCAGAAGGAGCCTGAGTCAACTTTTCCAAAACAAAATTAAGATCCCAAGGAGGTGTAATAGGTTTTCTTGGAGGCCTAGTATGCAGGATGCCTTTAAGAAATTTTGACCTCAAAACAAGACGTCAAAGGAGGGGTCAAGAGCAGACGAGCAGAAATGGCTGGCAAATGGGCCTTCACAGAAGAATAGGCCAAGCCAGACTGGAGCATCTCACACAAATGAGAGGATCAGAGGGGACCCCCCATTGAAAAAGGGTCCTGGATATGAGCATGACACCAGACTGAAAATCTTTTCCATTTGGACATAAAAGATTTCCTGGTTGAGGGTCTCCTTGCCTCCTGTAAAACCATTACCACATCCTCAGAAAAGAGGTGCCTGAAAGTGATCAAAACTCTATCACCTACAATGTCCATTGCAGAGTGAACAGTTGGGGATGGAAAAGAGACCCCTTGTCCTGTTTGAGGAGATCCAACTGGTGAGAACTTGTGACGATTGCCCTTGGCCAGATACATTGAGGGGGAACCAGTGCTGTCTCAGTCAAAAGGGTGCCACTAGCAAGAATTTTGGGGAGTCCAACTGAATCTTTTGCAGGACTCTTGGGAAGTAGAGGAAGAGGAGGGAAAACATAAAGAAACCTCCCCTTCCAAGGAAAGAAAAAGGTGTCCATCTTCCAGACCAGATGGCATGGTGCTCTGGAACAGAAGATAGGAAGCTACCTGAGGGGGAGACAGAAAGATCTGCTCGAGGAATACCCACCAATGGACAATGCTCAGAAAAGCATCTCTGTAAAGCATACATTTGTGAGCCTGTGTTTTGGACCTGCTCAGAGACTCTGCCAAAAGATTGTGCTCTGAAGGAATGTATACTGCCTGAAGATTTAACTGATAACCGAGAGCCACATCCAAAGCCCAAAATGCCATCCTGCAGAGGAGGTGATATTTTGTGACCCCCCCCCTCCCACTTGTTGACATACCACATCACTGTAGGTTTGTTTGTGTACACCTTCAAGGGGCCTGGGGAGAACATGGGGTGAAAAGCTTGAAGGGCTAGAATCAGGTCCCCTATCTCTTTGATGTTGATATGGTCCGAAGTCTGATGGGGAGCGACTGAACTTTCAGGTGACCAAGAAATGCCCACCACCCCATGTCTGAAGCATTGGTGAATAGCTCTTGAGAAGGGACTGGAGGCTGAAATGACCAGCCTGGGTTGAGTGCAGACTTTCAAATCCACCACTCAAATTCCTTCTTGAGACAGGGAAGGACAGGTTCACTGAAATTTCAAGGGTGATGATGCCGCAGCCAAACTGACCTGAAGTACCACTGAAGTTTCCGCATATGCAGTCTGGTAAGATGGCCATGAATCCCAGGGCCTGAAGACACTCCCTGGCTGTCGTGGCAGTTGGGGGGAAGAAGCGACTGAACGAAGGCTATAAATGACAATACCTTTGGAGGTGGAAGTGAGTCCTGGCAGACTTTTGGAAGTTCATAGTAAACCCTAGACTTTGAAGAGATATAGTGAACTGCAGATCCTGCAACAATTGACTGTGAGAAGGTGCCTGAAGCAACAGGTTGTCTAGATAAGGAAAATCTGAATGCCTTGTAGCCTGCGGAAAGCAATCACAGGAGCTAGGCATTTTGTGAGTACCCTTGGGGCAGTAGAGAGGCCAAAGCTGAAGCAGAGAACTGAAAGTAAGAGGAAGATGCAGAGAAACGTAAAAGTTTCCTGAAGAGAGGGTGAATAAGGATATGAAAATAAGCATCTTTCAGATCCAAGGACACCAGAAAAGCCTATGGTAATGAGAGGAAACAGAGGTTGAAGAGTAATCACCTGAAAAAAAGAGGAAACTGAGGTTGAGGAGTAATCATCTGAAAAGAAGGGATCTCTGGGAAAGGTGGTTGAGCCAGGAGAGATCCAAATTAGGTATCCAAGTACCCTCCTTTCGAGGAATCGGAAACATCGTGGAATAAAAACCCCATCCCACCTGAGAAGGGGGGCAGATTGAATGGTCCCTTGGTTCAACAAGGATGCTAGAACCTCCGAAAAATAAGTTTCTTTAGTGGAATTTGAGGAATCCCAGAAAAAGGAGAGAGAGAGTTCCATACCATAAAGTGACCCTGATGGGTGATGCATATAACCCAAGCATCTGAAGTGATGAGATGCCAATTTGGAAGATAAGGGAGAGCTGATGGGACAAAGGACCTTGGTCTATAGGCAGGGGGCATGAATTGTCAGAGAGAAGCAGGCTTATTAGATATAGTAAGCTTCTGAGCTACAGACATCTGAGAAGCCTTAGCAAAGGGGGCCTGCCTCCCACCCTTCCTGCTCTTGAGGCCTGGTGGGGTTGCCTGCAAACAAAAGCAGATCTAGTAAGATAATTCCACTGGAACTTAGGATAGGAGCGACAAAAATATGTTTTAAGGTCTTGCAAGGATTTGCCTGTCTCTTGAATAGACTTAAGTCAGCAGCAGCAGCCCCAAAATGATGGGTATTATCCAAAGGAGCATCCAACAGCTTGGCCTTAATGTCCTCAGGAAGAGACTGGAGATAAAGCCAAGAATAATGCCTCATGATGGACCCAAAAGCTGCAGCTGTAGAAGAGGCATCAGCAGCATCATAACCACACTTAATAGAGTGGCGAGCCACTTGAGAAGCAGAACCTAAAATATATAAGTAAGAGGATTTGCCATCAGAGTCGGGGGAGGGCAGAGATAACCTGACAAGCCTGAGCAGTCAAGGCCATAGCATACCCGGTCATGTGGGTCTGGTAATTAATACCCTAAAGGCCAAAGTGGAAGCAGTGTAAACGTTCTTGCCAATCCTCTACATTGCCCTGCTATCCTTATCAGAAGGCAAAAGTTTTAAAGGCTTGTCAGAAGAGACTGACACCACAGCAGGATCAGCAGGATGCGGTTTAAATAAAAATAGTCAATCCTTGGGAATCTTGTAGAACCTGTGATGTCCCCACTGTGGGCCAGTAATCAAGGAACCTGAATCCTCCCCACTGACACTGGAGAGGACTGTTCACTTAAATACAAATGGATACACACTCAGTATTTCAAGATGCGCACCTCTCTGAATCAAGCACAATTTCCCTTAAGAGCACTCTGGGATTACACTCACTCCAGGGTCTGGGTTTCTCTGTCTCCCTCCAGGTCCCCTGTAAGACCCCCCCCCTCCCCACTGGTAGAGCTGCAGAGTTAAGTCCTCAGCCAAGTGTCCAAGCCAAGTCCTCCAGCACTCTATCTGTGACACCAGTGCTTTGTGTCCTTGCTGCAATTAGCCAACACACACACTCTTTGAGGTTTAATTTCACACACACACACACACACACACACACACACACACACACACACACACACACACACACACACACACCCCTACCTGGGAAAGGCTGGCACAGATTACCTGCTCTACCAACTTTACCCAGACTGTAAGGCAGATTCACTGCCACCAGACAGTTACTATAAGGCTCTTAAAAGGGTATTCAATTATACTGAGTGAAATTAATATTAATACATGCTGACCAAACAGCAAGACATTCAGGGGTGGCCTGAATTATCACCAAATAAATATTTGCAAATACTCTCAAAACTTAAATATTTTTTAAAAGGACCAGCTACAATAAAAAGTTTCAGTATATTTAATAATAAAAGCACAAGAAAATACCAAATATCTGTTTACAGGAAACACCAGAGTTTCAGCCACAGGAAATATTAAAAATAACACAGCTGGACAGAGTCACACAATTACAGAATAAAACAGTAAACTCTCAGTTAACTGGAACTCAAGCAACCAGCAAAATATATCAAAAGAAATACAGTCCAGTTTTCATAAGTTGCACTTTCTGCCCCCCCACCACACAGAAATGCACCTTATGTTTTTAAGAGTTTGAGTTTAAAAACGAAGATCAGAATAAATTCCCTCTCACCCCAACCTGAGTACAAGTCAAAGCAAACAAATAGTATAAGGTACAATATTAGTCAATAGTAACTCTCAAGCAACCAGAAACTACAGTTATCCAGCATCTTCTAATCCCCATGGGTGCCAGTTAACTGAGAGTTTACTGTACTTAACTATTTTCACTGTATTTCTTGGCCTGATCTAGAGAATTACTGTTCCTACTTGCTGGAATACAGCAAGGCAGGATGATGTGGGTAAATGGTCCTTGTCAGATCCAAGACAGAATACAGAATGCTGAGAGCAATATACTACTAATATCTAAATATTATTTCTGGCTTACAGAATATCATGAACATCTGGTCATCTGACTTCTGGTTCCCATATAACCCCCATTGCTAGAACCTGTCTGGATTTAGCACCTATGTGTTACCATACACACAGATAGAGCTTTGCTCAGATCTACTGCAGCTGGTGGAAATCATAAAACAATTTCAACCCTATACCCTTCCAGAGTAGCAGTTAGCTCCCTACTAGAGACAATAAAGAAGGCTTCCTAATACTTGGTTTTCTAGACATTTTGTCTATGGCGACAACCAGAACTGTAAGATACAATCAATATGGCCTAATTAACTATTTTTGAAGTTTGCTGCAGCTGGATTGTGATTAACCTCTTCCCTTCCACAGTATCCCCTGTTAAAACATATACAGTGGATATGAAAAGTATACACACTCCTGTTAAAATGCCAGGTATTTGTGATATAAACAAATGAGACCACAATAAATAATTTCAAACTTTCCCTGCCTTTAATGTGACCTATAACCTGTACAATTCAATTGAAAAACAAATCTGTTGGGGAGGAAAAATATGAAAAATAAAAAATGTACAATACGCTTGTTGCATAAGTGTGCACACCCTTAAACTAATACTTTGTTGAAGCACCTTTTGATTTAATTATGGCATTCAGTCTTCTTGGGTAGTAATCTGTCGGCATGGCACATCTTGACTTGGCAATATTTGCCCACTCTTCGTTGCAAAAGTGCTCCAAGTCTGTCCGATTGTGGGGACATCTCTTGTGCACAGCCCTCTTCAGTCGACCCCACAGATTTTCTATTGGATTTAGGTCTGGACTCTGGCTGGACCATTCCAAAACTTAATTTTCTTCTAGTGAAGAAATTCTTTTGTTGATTTGGATGTATGCTTGGGGTCATTGTTGTGTTGAAAGGTGAAATTCCTCTTCATCTTCAGCTTTCTAGCAGATGCCTGAAGGTTTTGTGCCAGAAGTGACTGGTATTTGGGACTGTTAATAATTCCCTCCACCTTGATTAAAGCCCCAGCTCCAGCTGAAGAAAAGCAACCCCAAAGCATGATACTACCACCACCTTGCTTCACTGTGGGGATGGTGTTCTTTTGGTGATGCAAAGTGTTTTTGCACCAAACGTACCTTTTGGAATTGTGGCCAAAAAGTTCAGCCTTGTTCTCCTCAGACCATAACACATTTTCACACATGCTTTTGGGAGACTTGTATTATTTTGCAAATTTTAGCCGGGCCTGGATGTTTTTCTGTGTAAGAAAAGGTTACCATCTTGCAACCCTACCCCATAGCCCAGACATATGGAGAATATGATAGTTTGTTGTCGCATGTAGTACACAACCAGTACTTGCCAGAAATTACTGCAGCTCCTTCAGTGTTGCTGTAGGTCTCTTGGCATCCTCCCTGACCAGTTTACGTCTCGTTTTTTCATCAATTCTGGAGGGACTTCCAGTTCTTTGCAATGTCACTTGTCCCATATTTTCTCCACGTTTTGATGACTGTCTTCACTGTGTTCCATGGTACATCCAATGCTGTGGAGATTTTTCTGTAACATTCTCCTTATTGATATCTTTCAGCAATGAGATCCCTTTGATGCTTTGTAAGCTGTCTGAGAACCATGGCTTTTGCTGTAGCAGGCAACTGAGTAAATGTCAGGAAAATCCTACTAGGACAGCTGAACTTTATTTGGGGTTAATCAGGGTCTCTTTAATTGATGGCAGGTGTGTACCCAAGAAGACTGAATAATGTAATTAAATCAAAATGTGCTTCAGCAAAGTATTTGTTTAAGGGTGTGCACACTCATGCAGCCTGCTTATTATACGTTTTTTTATTTTTTTATATTTTTTTCCCCTAACAGATTTGTTTGTTTTTCAATTGGATTGTACAGATTATATGTCACCTTAAAGGTGGGAAAAGATTTGAAATGATTTATTGTGGTCTCCTTTTTTAAATCACAAAAAGCTGGCACTTTAACAGGGGTATATACACTTTTTATATCCACTGTACATTTAATTCAGTTACAGTAGTGCATGTATGTTTTTTCTTTCCAGCAGAGCATACTGTTGATATATTTTAATACAAGCAACTTTACAAATACATTTTTAAACACAAGCATCTGTACAAATCAGTTTGATATACAAGTGACATACAATTCTTTACTAAATTCTAGCTAGCTGTGCTGGCATATGTTACACATCCACTGCCCTATATCTCTTGGCATGGCTGCCAGTACCTCCTGTCTTCGCATAACTTATCAGGTTTCTTAGAAGCAGGAGGTTGAGAATCAGGAGACTTGGAAGCAGCAGTGAAAGTATCTATCAGGGCAACCAACACAGGAGGAACCGACGATGGTTTAGGAGTGTCCACCTGAAGCAACTCATAATATCTTCTCTGAACACTTGAGAAGAATCCCACTTGAAGAATTCCATTATCCCAACAATTTTGTCCTCAAAGTACAATTTCTCAAATGGAGACTTTGGGTTAACAGGCATCTTCACCTTTGGCTTATTGTTTTGATGAACAGGAATCTGTGAAGAATAGGACAAAGACCCCTAACTAGACAGCAAATCCTCATCCAAGAAATCTGGTTCCCTAAACTGTTTAGAACGGTTAGAGGTCCAAGGATGAGTGGGTACTGAAACCCCTTGAGGAGGCTTTAGGGCCATTAAGGCAGAGAACAAGCCCTCAGTAAACTCCTGCCATTCCCTTTGAGGATCCATAGGACAGACTGAAAACATGCTTCAGTTTTTGTATTTTCTTAGAGGGGACATCAGCCCTAACAAATAGAGATTTGAGAAGAGAACCTGGAATTTCTTCCCTGACTAATGTATGCAGAATCCCTCTAGGACCATCCAAGATAATCAACTGTAACCCCCCCCCCCCTTGACGTCTGGAGCAGACTCTTGCAAAGCCTCAGAGGATGTGTGAAAAGATGGATCCATGTCAACCTCTGGGGTGGTCATGGCAAAGGAATCTGACCTAAACACCAAATGACATATGAAGCTTTTATCTGCTTCTAGAGGGATGTTTGGTGGAGGCTGGATAGCTAAAGAATCCAGCTGAGACTTCTTGGCCTTCTTACCTAGCAGGAGTATCTCATGGTTAAAGGATTCCACCATGGTACCTTGAGCTAACTGTCTAAACCATTGGTTATCAAGATAAATGGCCAGGGAAGACAAATGGCTTCTGAGTGCCTTGGGCACACATGGTTTGGATACTACAGGAGGTGTGGTGGTGATAAGCACCCAAACAAAAAAGACACTGTTCATGATGATCTTTATGGTGAATCTGCCTCCTGCAATGACATTTTTCCATCTTGGTTGACATGAACTCTAGGTGGTGATAAAAAGAAGATCAAGAAAGTATTGTAATCTGGTATTGCTAAATATTCAGTAGAGCAACAAAGTCTTCAAACCAACTGGCAGCAACAGCGTTTGAACTGGAGGCAAAAGTTTTTGGTAGTTGCATCTGTACGCCCCTTTTATGTCCTATATGCCCTGTGTTTTGTGTGGGGAGCATATATGTGACATACAGTGCAAACAAGATCTCTTTCAAGCTTATCTATACTGGCCGGTAGATGGGCTGCCTGGGGCAGGACGTCTCTTCTTTAATGAATAATGCAACAGTGATATAGAAGGACGTCTTGGAGTTAACTTTCTTTGTATTTGAAGAATAGACAATAAGTAGTATTTTTAAGTTCTGTGGAATGTGTAACATGCTGCCAAGGACTTTAGGTTATTGAACTGTATTAACGGTTCAGAGTTTGAATACTTATGCATTGTGCTGGTTGGTTTGTACAGTTTGCTGCCTAGTTGCCATCATTATCTGTGAAAAGGACATAAAGCATTCAAGGTCATTGCATAAGAAAACAAGTAATTAATGAACTTAATGAGTAGACTCTGGACGGCTTTGGGAAGTATTGTCTGTAATGTAGATGGAAGGAGAGAAAGGAGAACTGGTGTGGTAGACTGCAATAAACATTTTAGGATCAGTGCCAAAAAAAAAAATTGTGTGCATGTACATAGATGCATTCATAGGTGCATAGTGACCAACTAGTTGTATTCAGCCTTTTTGTCTTGTACCTTTGTTTATTTTCATTTGCCCATTTGATGGAACCACTAGACCTTTAAGACTTTATTTTGTAGTGGAAACCTAGAGATGTGCTGTTTTAGTGAATGGGAAAATTTGGTCAGAACACCATAACAATTTTTAATTGACTCTAAAACATTGGTGGAAAGGGGAAGAAAGAATAATATCACAGCTTTCACCAAAAATCAGGGTATGTTACAGAAGTGAGACTGATCGGAGGTGAAACAAAGATGGCATATTTACAGGGGATTGAAAGTGCTGTTGTTTATCCTGACATTCAGGTAGAATGGTTATCGGCTTGTGTTTTCTTTAGAAGATTGAGGAAGTTTAACTTTGTCCTCATTTGTCTGTGCAAGTACTAACAAGTCTTAAAATGCACAGAATGAAGACGTTCTTGTGTTATGTGGAAGAGTATTACAAAGAACAACATAAAACATTTGAGATTGTTATAAACCCTGAGGCACTTTTATAACTAGGCAACCAGTGTAGAATACAAATAGATCAACATTTGCAGTCTGTACCTCAGCAAGCGCACTACACTGAAAGTGATTCTAAACTGAATGTCATTAACTAATGTAATTGGAGAGGAGGATTTGTTTGTTTTGATGTTGGAATACCTTTCGGGTTGCTCTAGGACAAGGGAAGGTCCCAGCATTGTATTACACTTTGTAAAACAGAATTTGGGCAGTGCCAGCTGAGTATAAGTAATACGTGAATGTATGGTGCAAGCTCTTTTTTTCTTCTTTCTGAAGTCGTATATTAGAACATCAGGTCAAGATTTATGGTAAGATGTATGCTTCTATTTATAAATGTCCAGTAGTCTGACACTGACCTTGAAGTGAAGTGAACCTCAGCTAATCATTTCAGAGGTTCTGAAGGGGATTCTGCAGATACTAGTTTGGAAGGAGATTCCCAATACTTTAGTTGAATGTAGGGAAGGGTATGAACCTCCTAGAGTGTCTGGGACAGACGTCCTTCAAAAGAAAAAAAACAAAAAGCCAAGCATGTTTCCCCCTGCTCCTAAAGATCCACAGAGTGAATGGCAGGATTTTCTCTAATAGTTATTTAATGCTTTGATAGCTTTGAAGCCTCCCAGAGCAGTTTCTGTACCTGCTTCCCTTTGTCCTCTACCCTACTCGAGGCCTAAAGAGCAGGGCTTCTCTGAAGAGGATTTAGATTCTGAAGAAGAGTTGGCATATTCCTCTCAGAACCCTTCTCCCTTGGATTATGGCTCTGGGAGGAAGACTTTTAGTCCAGACTCTTCCTTTTAAGAATTTTCCTTTGGGGACACTATTTCTTGTCTGTTGGAATTTTTTAAATAGGGTTGTACTCAGGTTTCTAACATTCGAAAGAGGGATTATGAGCTCCTTTTGATGGAAACCCCTAATCCGTCTGCTGCCCTTTCTGTCTTGGCTGCCCTTTTAAATACCTTTTTCAGCAGCTTCTGTTGCCCTGGATTCTCAACCTCCACCTCCTGAGAAGCCTGACATATTTTATAAGGTGTCTAAGGAGTGTAAGTTTCTCTACAAATGTCCTAGTGACCCTTCTGTAGTGTCCGTCTCTGCTGAACAACCCTCTAAGCTTTTGTCTTCTACTTAACTATTTCTTTCTGAGAAGATCATTAGAGTTCTAGAATGGTTCAGCAAGAAGGTATATACTGCTGCCACCTTGGCCTTTCAAGCTATTAACTACCAGACCCATATGACCAAGTATGTTTTAGCCCTTCTTTATCAGGCTTCCCAGGTTATCTCGGACCTTTTTGATTCTGAAGGGAAAGCCTCGACCCTCTGTTTACTGGGCTCTGCTTCTCAAGTAGACCACAACTCTGTTAAATGTAGCTATGATGCAGTTAATGCCTGCAGTAGAACTGTTGCTTTTGGTTCTGTTATGAGATGTTACTCTTGGCTTCGTCTTCAGCCTTTACCTGATGATATTAAGGCTAAACTGCTGAATGCTCCTCTTGATAACATGAACCTGTTTGGTTTTGTGGCTGCTGAGCTTTTTATGTCTCTGGAGGATAAGAGTAAGACCTTGCAGGAGTTGAGGTATATATCTGATTCTCCTATTCCTAAGTTCCAGAGGAATTATTCATCTAAGTCTGCTTTTATTCGTAGACGGTCTCGCCCTCCTCCCAAAGGTAAGAAGGGTCCTAGTCTGGTTCCTTCTGCTAAGTCTACTTAAACTTTCACTTCTCAGTAATCTCTTTTTCGAAACAAGCCAGGTTTTATCTGACTGTTTGCTTCCCCCTTTCCTGAGCCAGTTCTTTTATTTGTTCATCTTTCCCTGTTTTTTCCTAATTGATTAAGGATCACTCATGACTATTGGGTTCTGTCTATTATCTGTCAGGTATACTTTATGGTGTTGAAATCTCTTCCTCCTTTTCTAGGCATCTTTCAGCCTCCTCAGGAACAGCCTCCTTCCTTGCCAGAATTACTTCAGGGCCTTCTAGCTCAAGGCACCAGTCGAGCTGTGCCCCCTTCCTAGGAGGGGAGGGGGGTTATTCGAGAATGTTTCTAGTTTCCAGGAAGGAAAGCACCTGGAGACCCATTTTGGACCTCTCTCAGCTCAGCACCTGTTGGAAGATCCCTTCCTTTCAGATGTTGTCCCTTCAAACCCTAGCAGGCTTTCCTGGTATCTCGAAATCTCAAGGATGCTTGTCTTCACATCACAATTCACCCCCTTTAAAGGACGTTTTTGCATTTCTCTGTTTCTTGCTTGCATTTTCAGTTCTCTGCTTTGCCCTTTGGCCTTTCTAGAGCCCCAAGGGTTTTCACAAAATAGCTTGCTCCTGTGATTGCTTTTTTCAGGATGGGGGGGGGGTTCAGAGCATTCCTTGTCTGCACAATCTACTTATTCAGGCTTCCTCCCCCAAGACCTTGGTTCAGCACCTCCACTATATTGTTTGTCTCTTTCAAAGCCTGGGATTTACAATAAACTTCCAGACATCAGTCCTGATTCCTTCTCAGGATCAAGTGTTTCTGTTGCAGGCTTCCCTGCCTCCTCCCAAGGCTTTTCCTTGTAATCACCTTTTTTCAATCCTTCATTTCTCGGGTTTCAATTGCAACCAGGGAGTTTCTAAGGGCACTAGGATTCATGACTTCCACCATTCCTATGTGCAGTCTTGCCAGGCTTCATATGAGAAAACTACAGTGGTTCCTAAAGTCAGTTTGGCTCCAGCACTGTCATCCTGTAAATTTTCTAGTCTCTTTTCTTCCATGCCTCAAGCTCGAGTTTTCTCTCAACCCAGGACTTACTTTTCAGCCCACAGTTCCCTCTTGGGAACTTTTTTCAGATGCCTCAGACATTGTGTGGGGGGCTTCTTTCAGTCCCCTCAAGGTTTAGGGTCTCTGGCCCCCTCATCAGAGGTCAGACCACGTCAGTATCAAGGAGATGAGAGCATTCCTTTTTGCCCTTCAGCCCTTTCATTCCCCTTCTCTTCCAGGGCCTCTCAAAATCTTTACAAACAATACCACAGCGATGTGGTGCATCAACAAGTAAGAGGGGACATGGTCCTACCTTCTTTGCAAGTTAGCTCTTCAAGTCTGAGATTGAGTTGTCCACTATCAGGTGACTGTTCAGGCTGTGTACATTCCTTCAGAGCAAAACATAGTGGCAGACTCTTTGAGCAGGTCCCAAAATACAGGCTGACAAATGGATGCTTCACAGAGATGTGTTTCTGGACATTGCCCGTCAATGGGGTGGGGTGGGGGGGGGGGTACTCCTCCTGTAGAACTTTTTGCCTCCCCTTTGAACAGACTTCCTCTTTTTTTTTTTGGCACCAGCGTCCCAAGTCCTCTGGCTTGCAAGGTGGATGCCCCATCTTTTTCTTGGAAGGGGATGCTTCTCTGTGCCTTCCCTCCCCTTTCTCTGATTCCAAGAGTCCTGCTCAAGATACCTTTAAGCTAATTCTGCTTATTTGCCATTAACTCCTCCTCTGGCCTCTAAGTTTGAGGTCAAGCAATTTCTTAAAGGTGTCCTTCTTTTCAGACCTCCCAGGCAGCCTTTTTTTACCTTCCTGGGACCTTTAATTTTGTTCTTGAAGAATTGACATAACCTGCTTTTGAGTCTGCAGCTGCAGCTTCCTTACAGCATTGTACATGGAAGACTCGTGTTCTTCATATTTCACTGTTGCAGTCAGCACATTTGGGTTATCTGCCTGCAGGTGGCCCTCAGCTGGCCTGAATACCAGAGTCTTCAGATTTCTCCGTTGGATGCTGTCGCTTCTTCCTTGACGTCAGGTTGTCAGGGGTATAAAACATGCAACCAATGCCATTACATCAGTCTTTCTTGCTGTGTGGTGGCCGAAGCAGAAGCAGTTCGCAAGTGCTGGTCAGCCGACTCTTGAAATTTTCGTTTTCGAGTTTCAGACCCGAAGTCTTCAAAAAAGATAAGTACCCCATTGGGGATCCTTTTTCTTGCTCTAACCGATATCAGTAAAAGTTAACAATTGTCTTACCTGTGGAAAGCAAATACCTCCATAGAAATTTTCATTCTTACTGCATCCCCTGTTTAGGCTCAGGCCACGACATCCCTCGCTGTCAGTTTTGTGCCTTATTCAATGCCTGAACTATTCGTCATCTGGCTATTTTTGCAGCCAGTTATTTTCATACTCGATCTGTGTACTTCGAAATGGCTTTAAGTCATCCAACTACCGATTTATTCCAAAAAAAAGTAAGGCTAAAGACAGAGACTGAATAGGTCCAAAACTGCCGATGACACTTCTGTTAAGCTAGTCGCCAGTCTGCCGGTACTCCGGCACTTTCGCAGCCCCTGATGCCCACTACTTTAGATTTGCACGCCTCTACTGAGACCCATTCGGATGTATTCAGGCCTACAGACATTCATATTAAACCGATGCCATCATTTTCATCCAGGACAAAAAATCGCACTACACCTAGAAAACCGACGACCAAACCGCAGGCTCAGGCCCATATGCCTAAAAAACAAATGCTTAGAATGGCTGAAGACCTTTATTTCCTTAATTAGGGGAAGCCAGCCTTCCCCCTCTGAGACCTAGAACCGATTTTCTTTCAGATTCTTCTGATCAGGAATATGATATTTCTGCTCCTTCTGATTCCCAGGATTTTCCCTTATCTACTTATGAGGATTCTGATGCAGAGAATTCCATTCCCTCTGCTTCCCCTCCAGAAGATTTTTCTTTCGGTGAAACCTTGCATACTCTTAGGGAGCATTTCTGCTGGGAAAGCCAGAATTATTCTGAGTCCAAAAAGAGACTTTGGGAATTCTTATTCCTATCTCAACACAGGCCTTTAGTTATCCCTCCTGTTCTGGACATTGTAGATGATGCTTTCTTGGAATCTAGCCTTACCCCAAACACTTTACCTCCAGTTCCCAGAAAACCTGACTCTCACAAGTTCCTCTTCAAGAATCCTTCTGCAGATCCAGAGACCATTTCCCAAGGACCAAAAGGCATTAAGGCTACTGCTGCCAAAAATCCTACCCCTTCTGATAGAGATTTTAGAGCCTTGGACAGATGGGGTAAGAAGGTATACACTTATGCTATTTTGGCCATTAGGGCTTTAAACTGCCAGATGTCCTTCAAGGATGCATCTACAGTCCTTACAAATGGGTTGTCCTGTCGTCAGGCAGCCCTTCGGTCGGCCGGATTCCAAAGTCTGGGTCTGGCCTCGGCTGGTGTCGCACTTCACCCGACGTCATCTCTGCTGGTCTTCGGGTATAAAGGCATCAGCCGACGCCATTTTCCTCAGTCTTTCTTGCCGCGTGGCGCCCGAAGCAGAAGCTGTTCGCAAGTGCCGGTCGGTCAGATCCAGAGATTACTACTACCGAATACTACTTCGAAGACTTCTAAAAGCTAAGTACCCCGTTGGGGACTCTTTCTTGCCTCAGCCGATGTCAGAAAAAGTTGAATAACTGTTTAACTTGTGGGAAACAAATACCTCATAAAGATTTCCACTCTTACTGCTTACCTTGTTTAGGCCCAGACCACGACGTAGCAGCCTGTTTAGCCTGTGCTTCCTTCAACCGACGAACGCTTAGGCGTCGGTCGGAGTTTGCTGAACAGTTTTTCGGCTCAGATTTTGCGTACATTATGCCGTCGGATCCTCTGACTTCTCAAATTGTTAAGAAACGCAAAGAAAAAGACCGACACTCGCGGTCCGGTTTCGGCCGAAACCACGGTTAAGCAAACCGCGAGTGTCTCGGTTTCGGCTGAAACCGAGCAAACGGGTCAATCTTCAGCCGAATCCATGACTACTACCGAGGCCCCTGCTACCCTAGTTGAATCGACCTCTGAAATTTTGCCTACTAATGTGGTTTCTCTAGAATTATCGGACACCATCCCTTTGGATGTCTCTACCCCAGCACGTGGTGCTGCTAGGCCTCCTGCAGCCATGTCTATAAAGGCCTTTGCCAGGGCTAAAGCAGCCAAAACTGCTAAATCAGTGCCTGTTAAGCCCCCCTCTCACAGGCCCAGTTCCAGTTCCCAAATGCTTACTCTGGCAGAGGATCTCATCTCTTTAATAAGGGGATCCCAATCTCACCCAGACAGGGCCTCTCAACCTCCAGAAAAGAGACCTAGAGCAGAGCCCCCTGAGCCAGTGTCCTCAGATGACTCTTCTGATGATTCAGACAATACAGAACATCCAGAGGCTCCTTTTTCTACTTATGAAGATTCCGATGCTGAAGAATCTATACCTTCTGCCTCTCCACCAGAGGAATTTTCATTTGGGGAAACCTTACATGCCATGAGAGAGCAATTCCAATGGCAGGGACAAGATTTCTCAGATTCAAGAAAAAGACTTAGGACCTTTCTACACTTACCGCAACATAGGCCCTTAGCTATACCTCCAGTTCTTCCTGTTGTGGATGATGCATTTAACGATGCTTGCACTGCTCCTGATACTTTACCTCCAGCCCCTGCCAAGCCCGATAGGTTTTACAGGGTACCGGACACAGGGTACCGGACACTCATCACCACTTATTCAAGGCTCCCCTTGCAGATCCTGAGACTATCTCCCAGGGGCCTAAGGCAGTAGCTTCAACCTCAGCGAAAAACCCTCTCCCTTCTGAAAGGGAATCCAGGTCCTTAGAGAGATGGGGTAAAAAAGTATACACCTCTGCTACTCTCTCAGCTAGAGCTTTGAACTGTCAGTTTCATATGATCCAATACCAAGAGTTTATGCTTGATCAGTTAACTAAGAAACTGTCCTCTGATGATTCCTTAGATAAGAAATATGTTTTAGAAATGGTGAATAACATTCAGCAGGTTAGTAACCATTCTTTAAAATGTGGCTATGATGCACTGGAGGCTTCATTTAGATCAGCCATGACTGGCACAGTTATAAGAAGGCATGCATGGTTGAAAGAACAGGTCTTGCCGGATCATGTTAAAACAAAGCTATTAGATGCTCCTATGGATAAGGTCAGTCTATTTGGTCCTCCTGCCCAACAAGTAATGAAGAAAATGGAAGAGAAGGCAAAATCTGTACAAACAGTTAAAGATTTCTTACAGGTTCAGCCCCCAAGGTTTAGCAGGAACTGGCCTTCCAAGAATTGGTCCTTTCCAGACTCCTCTAAATCTCAGAGAGGCAGGAATAGACGTTCCAGAGACAGAAATCAATCCAGAGGAGGTGCCTACAGAGGACGTCAGTGGCAAGGCAATAACCAACGAGGCACAGACACAACCACTTCCACTGCAACAGGACAATCACAGTGACTTGGCTCTGACACCGCCTACCAGGGAACAAATAGCAGCACCCTTAGGCGGAAAGTTAGCCTTATTTTCAAAAAATTGGCACTATATCACAAGAGACAAGTGGATTTTGCAAACTATAGACCAAGGCTACAGGTTTCATTTCCACACCTTACCAGTAAAAAGAGGAATGCCAAACCTACCACCAAATCAAAAGACAGAAGCTCTAAAACAAATAGCTCAATTAACAAAGATGAGAGCTGTGGAAAGGGTACCACCTACAGAACAGGGCAAAGGATTTTACTCCAGACTCTTCCTAGTACCAAGAAAAGAGAAAAATTGGAGACCTATTCTCGACCTGTCCGCTTTAAACACATTCATCATTGTTCCAAAATTCAAAATGCTGACTCTACAGCAACTTCTTCCCATGCTGGGCAAGGAGTGTTGGCTGGTAACTCTAGATCTCAAGGAGGCATACCTGCACGTCCCCATACGACCAAATTGCAGAAGATACCTCAGATTTCTTGCAGGATCAGAGCATTATCAATTCTCAGCATTTCCCTTTGGCTTATCTACTGCGCCCAGAGTGTTCACGAAATGCCTGGCATCAGTAATCGCTCATTGCAGGCTACAGGGAATCCAAATTTACCCATACCTGGACGACTGCCTGATACAAGCGGACAACAAAAGCAAGCTGACACAAGACTTACAAAGAGTCATTTGCTTACTACAAGCCCTGGGATACACAGTCAATTTAAAAAAGTCAAGACTGATACCATCCCAAACAAGAACATTCTTGGGTGCAGAATTGGACACAGTAAAACAGATGGCATTCCTAACTGCAGAAAAACAAGAACAACTTCCTCTTTACTTCTTGGCATTAACAAAGCAGAACAAACTAACAGCAAGGAAAGTACTGCAGGCCTTGGGTTTCATGGCATCCTGCATAATCCTGGTCCCCCATGCCAGACTGCATATGAGAAAGCTACAGTGGTACCTAAAGAATTTATGGTCTCAACACAGGCACAGCTTAGAAACCGAAATACCACTAATTCCATGCCTGAAACAAGAGTTCCTATGGTGGGCTCAAGCATGCCAGTCAAACCCAGGTTTGTACTTCCACAACATTCAAGCAAGCCAAACCATCACAACGGACGCCTCAGACCTAGGTTGGGGGGCCCACATGCTGGACAAATGCATTCAAGGCTTATGGACTCCAGATCAGCTGCACCTGCACATAAATCAAAAATAAATGCTGGCAGTAAAACTAGCAATCCAGAATTTCAGACCATTCCTCAAAGAAGGCCAATTGATGATAAGGACAGACAACACCACAGTCATGTGGTACATCAACAAACAGGGAGGCACTCATTCATACCCCCTATGTCGAATGGCTCTGGACCTATGGAATATGGCTCTGAGCTACAACATTCAGTTACAGGCAATATTTGTACCGGGAAAAGAAAACTACCTAGGAGACATGTTAAGTAGAACTACCTCGGATGCTCACGAATGGATGCTACACCCGGACATCTTCAAGGCCATCACAAAGAAATGGGGAATGTCACAAATAGACCTATTCGCATCCCCACTCAATCACCAGCTCAAGAAATTCTGCACAAGGACATACCACCCACTTGCTTGGAAGGTGGACTCTCTATCCTTCAGTTGGAAAGGCCTGACAGCATATGCATTTCCACCTCTTCCTTTGATGCACAAGGTACTACTGAAAATCAAAGAGGAACGTCCAAGGATAATTCTGATAGCTCCAAATTGGCCAAGACAACATTGGTATCCATTGCTGAGGAGCATGTCTCGGGGGGGGGGGGGGACGGGGACACTACCCCTGATTCCTTTGATGTTAACTCAGAGCGACTACAACATCCTGCATCCAAACCTGAAAACTCTGCAACTGACTGCCTGGAACATTACATAAGAGCAACTAACCCAGATTTATCCCAAAGGGTTAAAGACATTATCCTCGAGGCCCACAGAACTTCAACAAGAAGGAACTATGCAGGAAAATGGAAAAGGTTTGTCATTTGGAGTACTGAAAGAGGGAAAGATGTGTCAAAGATAGATATTGCCAACATCCTGGAGTATTTGGCAGAGCTTCTCCATACAGGCCTGTCCTATTCCTCCATCAAGATACATGCATCAGCTATTTCTGCAGAATACAGCTTCGATCCCCCTGTCTTGTCACATCCTCTACTCAGGCAGTTCCTCAGAGGAATCAAGAATGTAAAACCTCCTAGGAAACCACCATTACCAGCATGGGACTTGAACTTTGTGCTAGAAAAATTGACACTCCCTCCATTCGAACCAGCAGCAACAGCAGATCTTCAACACCTATCCTGGAAAACTGCTTTCCTACTGGCAATTACTTCAGCAAGAAGGGTTTCAGAACTACAGGCCTTAATGGCAGTACAACCCTTCCTAATCTTCCATCAAGATAGTGTCCATGAGAACTAATCCTACATTTATGCCTAAGGTGGTATCCAGAGTGTCTCTAAACCAGGCAATCCACCTACCTACCTTCTTCCCCAATCCACAGAACAGGGGGGAAAGACTGCTGCATACCTTGGATGTACATAGACAGTTGCGCTACTACCTGGACAGAACCAAGGGCAATAGAAAAACTGACCAGCTTATGCAACAGGAAGGGAAGGAAAAGCAATTTCCAAACAGACAATCTCCAAGTGGATAGGAAATTGCATAAGATTCTGTTACGCCTACCATGGAAAGCAAATTCCACAGAACATAAGGCCTCATTCTACAAGGGCTACAGCCACTACCACAGCTTTCTTACGAGGAGTGGCTACCAAGGACATTATTGAGGCTGCTACTTGGACCTCCGTGCATACATTTGCCAAGCATTATAACTTACCTCTATACTCTAGATCCCGAGCAGGGTTTGCCACTGCTGTTTTGCAAGGGATCCTAACTACACCATAATTCTTCTTCCTCCTCCCCTAGTTTGGCTATGGTATTCTACCCATTTGTAAGGAGTGCAGATGCATCCTTGAAGGACATAGTACAGTTTTGTACCTACCATAAATGTAGATGTCCGAACAGGATAGCATCTGCAGTCAGGATTACCCACCCTCCTTCCCCTCTGTGGTACTCCTAGGGTATTTACCCACCTAATAGCTAGCTGGGGGGGGATCTCTTATGGTGTATTTGTTTGTATATATGTACATACATGCTTATTTTTGTGTTTGCCTTCTACTTTTTTGGAAACATTGGCATTTACCCAAAAATTTAGCTTTCCAAGAGGGCAACTGGCATCTGGGGCAAGAAACACTGAGGAAAATGGCGTCGGCTGATGCCTTTATACCCGAAGACCAGCAGAGATGACGTCAGGTGAAGTGCGACACCAGCCGAGGCCAGACCCAGACTTTGGAATCCGGCCGACCGAAGGGCTGCCTGACGACAGGACAACCCATTTGTAAGGACTGCAGATGCTATCCTGTTCAGACATCTACATTTATGGTAGGTACAAAACTGTACTTTTCATATAGTATCAGTAGCATATTATGGGACTACTTAGACAGAAAATGATGTTGATTCCTGACTGTGCTGAACACAAAGAATTGCAAGATTTAATGCATTCTGCAGATTTGCAAGATTGCAGAACAAGTCGGTAAACATACAATGTGGTTTTGACGCTTTAGAAGCATCTTGCAGGGCTGCAGTCACTGGGTTTGTACTTAGAAGGCATGCTTGGCTTAAGGAACAAAACTTGCCAGATCATGTTACAGCTAAATTACTGGATGCTCCCTTAAACCAAGACTGCCTTTTTGGCAACAAAGCAGAAGTCGTCCTCAAAAGGATGGAGGAAAAAGCTTAAATCTATGCAAACTGTTAAAGATTTCCTACAAGTACAGCCTCCCAGATTCAGTAGTCATTGGCCTTCAAAGAACTGGTAGTTTCCAGTCCCTTCCAGGCCTTCTTAGTCCAATCCCAGGAACAGCAGACCACCTGGCCTACAGTCTCAGACTACGCAGAGATCTAAGCAGTGTGTGGGGGGAGGGGGGCTCCAACTTCCAAGGCAGGGAGTAGTAAGCCACCCCCCTACAGAAAAATGGTGCAGTGACTTAACCTTAAACCTTCCAAGCCCTGCTCAACTACCTGCTCCCTTAAGAGGAAAGCTCGCCCTGCATGCAAAAAACTGGGAACTCATTACCCAGGACAAATGGGTTTTGAACAGTTTCCCAAGGATACAGATTCCACTTTCACACACTACCCAACCACAACCTACCCCCAAAATCAATGGGTGGAGGCCCAACAGCAGGTTCTCTCTCTCTCCTCAGTATCAGTGCTATTCAACCTGTCCTAGCAGAACTAAGGGGACAAGGTTTTTATTCAAGACTTTTTCTGGTACCCAGAAAAGACAACTCCTGGTGTCCTATCCTGGACCTCTCTATTCTCAACACTTTTCTGGTGTTTCCAAAATTCAAAATGCTAACTCTTCAACAGCTTCTTCCTATGCTAGCCAAGGATGCCTGGCTGGAAACCCTAGACTTAAAGGAAGCTTACCTGCACATCCCAGTAAGAGGATCCTGCAGACAATACCTACGTTTCAGGGTGGGCTCCATGCACTTTTGGTTCTCTGCACTTCCCTTTGGCTTATCTACTGTGCCCACTGTGTTCACAAAGTGTCTAGCTCCAGCTATTGCATTTTGCAGGCAGAGAAATATTCAAATTTACCTATACTTGGAGATGATTGTCTGAGTCAGGCAGAAAGCCAGGACTTGCTATTGCAACATCTGGCATTCGTAAAGAAACTTCTAACCTCATTGTGGTACACCATCAATGAAAATAAGTCTCACCTAGTACCCTGCCAACAGATTGTATTCCTGGGAGCAGGTTTGAACACAACTTCCCAGATGGCATTCCTCACTCCAGAGAAACAAGTTTTTGACAACCTCCTTCAAACTATTGGCCACAAAATCCCAGCTATCTGCAAGGAAAATACTGCAAGCTGTGGAGTTCATGGCCTCTTGCATTCATCTAATTCCATATGCAAGACTGCATATGGGGAACCTCCAATGGTATCTAAAAAGCCTATGGTGTCAACATTCTCAGGACCTGGAAACAATGATTTCTATCATTCCTTGTATAAAGACAGAATTCCTCTGGTGGGCAGAGACCTGCTACCACAACAAGGGACTCCCTTTCACTCTACCCCCTGCTGCCTAAACCCTAACAGACGCATCAGACTATGCATGGGGGGCTGACATGGAAGGGCAGTGCATTTAGGGCAAATGGAACCAGAGACAGATGCACCTGCATATCAATCAAAAAGAAATGTTAGCTGTACAGAATGCTCTGACAGCCTTCAAAGACCTTATACTTCCAGGGCAGCTATTGGTAAAGACAGACAACACCACAGTTATGTGGTACATAAGCAAGCAGGTGGGAACCCACTCGTACCCTCTCTGCAGACTAGCCATGGCTCTGTGGGACACAGCCTTGAGCTACCAAGTACACCTACAAGCACAATTCCTGCCAGGCAAACTAAATTCACTGGCAGATGACTTGAGCAGAAGTCTCATGGACCCACACGAGTGGAAACTAGAACTCAAAATATTCAACCTCTTGAGGAGCAAATGGGGGACTCCAGAGGTAGACCTGTTTGCCTCCCCTCAGAACTGCCAGTTGAACAAATTCTGCACATGAACTCCCCACAGTCAAGCTTGGAAAGTGGATGTCCTGTCCTTTACCTGGGAAAGCCTCTTGGTTTATGCCTTTCCCCCTCTGCTTCTCCTCTCGAAGGTTCTACTAAAGATCAAACAGGACAAGCCAAGGACAATACTGATTGCACTAGACTGGCCACACCAGCACTGGTACCCCCTCTTGCACAGTATGACACTGCTACAACCATGGCATCTGCCTCAGATCCCTTCCCTGCTGTCCCAGCAGGTGGGCCGGATTCTGCACCCTCAGCTTCCAAACCCTGAACCTTGTAGCCTGGCTAATTCCTTGAGCTCTCCTCTAGCATCCCTCAGTAAGTAGGTACTGGATGTCATTCTGGAGGCAAGGAGGCCTAGTATTAGAAAATACTATGCTAAAAAGTGGAAAAGGTACTGTTCCTGGAGCCAGACTCTCGGGGGGTGGAGGGTGGGGGGGGGATGGGTGGGCACAACTGTGCCCAGCTTACCTCATATTCTACAGTACCTATCAGAATTGCTCCACAGGGGCCTATCCTTCTCGTCAATTGAAATTCATGCCTCTGCCATTTCAGCACATTATAATACTGAGCCACACCTCTTCTCTCACCCCTTGCTAAAGCAATTCCTTAGAGGGGCCAACAAATTAAGGCTCCCACTCCAGCCTGGGACCTTTAACTTTATTTTGGAAAAGCTCATTCTTCCCCCCTTTGATCCAGCTGCTACAGCAGAATTGAAATTCTTTTCTTCGAAAACAGCCTTCCTTCTAGCCATCACTTCAGCAAGAAGAGTATCTGAATTACAGGCCCTCATGGCAGTGGAACCCTTCATTATCTTCCATGTGGACAGGGTTTTCCTCAGGACTAATCCTTCCTTTATGCCCAAGGTGGTGTCTATCATGGCCCTAAATCAGTCCATTCATTTGTCTACTTTTTTCCCTAATTCACAAAACAAAGGGGAATGAATACTGCACTCTCTGGATGTGCACAGGCAACTTGGATTCTATTTGGACAGGACTAAGCCTATCAGAAAATCTGAACAGCTGCTAGTTAGCTTTGCTGCAGGGGCAGAGAGGAAGGCCATTTCAGAGCAAACCATTTCCAGATGGATAGCCCATTGCATTAATTTCTGCTACAAGCACCATGTAAAACCTACCCCACAGGGGATAAGATCACTTTCCACCAGGGCTGCATCTATCTCTACGGCATTTCTCAGAGGAGTCCCTACAAGGGACATCCTAGAAGCTGCTACCTGGAGCTCTGTACATACCTTCACCAAGCACTACCACATGCCTATCTTTTCTAAATCCAGAGCTGGATTTGCCACTACAGTCTTGCAGGGATTAATAGCTGGCCCTAATGCTCTTTAACTCCCTCTTCCCTTCCTTAGCTTTGAGAATCAACCCAAATGTGATGACTGCAACAGTGAAACATGAAGAACATAGTACAGTTGTGTACACTTACCATAAATGTAGATGTTAGAGTGTATTCACTGTTGCGGTCTTGGTTACCCTCCCTCCAGCCCCCTGACGTCTCTTGGCTCTACCTTTCCTTCTTGTTGGTATATTTATGGTTTTTTTTTGTATTTGCTTTTTGATGGTGGTTTACCATACCATTTAATTGCTTCCTATTGTGGGAGCACCTGACATCTGGGGCAAAAGAAATTGATGTAATGGCATCGGCTGCATGTTTTATACCCCTGACGACCTGGCATCAAGGAAGAAGCGACAGCATCCGACGCAGAAATCTGAAGACTCTGGTATTCAGGCTGGCTGAGGGCTACCTGCAGGCAGATAACCCAAATGTGATGACTGCAACAGTGAATACACTCAAACATCTACATTTATGGTAAGTGTACACAACTGTACTTTCTTCATTTGGCCCTTACTTCAGCTAAGAGAGTGTCTGAACTCCAGGCTCTAATGGCTATTCCTCCTTTTTCGTAGTGACAGGGTTTCTCTTCGTATTAATTATTCTTTTATACCCAAGGTCTATTAATTTGTGCTCTTTTTTTTCCTTTTCTGGAGTCTGCTGGTGGAAAGTTCCTCCCAGCCAGGGTTTGCATGGACAGCTCAGATATTAACTAAGGCCATTCACAAGTTTGATCAACTTTGTTTCCTTTCATCCCAGATCTCTAGGTTTGGCGGTTTCTAAACAAACCATTTCTTCATGGATCTCTAAGGCCATTTCTTTTTGTTATTCTTTTCTTGGGAAGAGCCTTTCTGCCTCTGTAAAGGCTCATTTTACCAGGGCTGTGGCTTCCTCTGTTGCTTTTTACAAAGGATTGGATATCAATTGCATCCTTGAGGATGCTACTTGGATCTCTGTCCATACATTTACTAAGCATTACAAGTTGGATGTTTCCAGAGCTAGAGCTGCCTTTTCCAGAGCTATCCTGCATGGATTTCTTGAAGGCTGTTCTGGGCCTTCCTCCTCCCAAGTTTCCTCTTGAGGTTTTGTACTCTCCCTTTAGTAAAGAAAATTGCAGCAGTGATATGGAAGGACGTAGTACAGTTGTGTAAATTCTTACCATAACAGATGTCCTTCTCTTCACTGTTGCAGTATTTGCTCTCTCATAACAGATGTCCTTCTCTTCACTGTTGCAGTATTTGCTCCCTCTCTTCTACCCCTTCTTCTGTGCTCTCTTCCATTTTTTCCTTCTGAATGCACATTTTCCTCCTACTTCCTAGTATTGATGCTCCTGCTCGGGCTATTCACTTCTGAGGTATGTACGTCCATTCATCACCTTTAGGTCCTACACTGAGTGGGGAGCAAATGCTTAATGTACGATGTCTGTAGCATCCTAAGACTTTGGTATACTGGCTAGACACTGAGCTACCCAAGGCAGAGAATCCCCTTTAGTAAAAAAATACTGCAGCAGTGAAGAAAAGGACAGCTACTGTTACAGTATAGCTGTGTAAAATCTTACCGTATTGTTTGACACTATTCTGTCAGAGCTCAAGAAAATTGAGTAAACTGGATTATTTGTTAAATTTGTATATTGTAAACAGACCTGACATTGAGAAACCATCTTGGCTTTGCATCAGAAGAGTGAGTAGTGTGTTATTGGTTGGTAACAGATTGGCCCATTTGGAGGGGCAAACCACAAAAAAAAATGTCTGTGACTTTGATATAGAGTGAGAAGAATGACTCAGCTGTATGAAATGGGTTTATATTACATTGTCAAACATTTTAAATGTTCGAACGTCATATGTTCGACATCATATGATCGAACATTTAAATGTTTGAACGTTTCAATGGAGATCTCCATACAGTGCGGAAATGGAAGTTTTCCATTGTCTGCACTGTAGTGTGATCTCAGAGTTACTATATTTAAATAGCGGGGGGAGTGGGGGGTGCAGGGGGGCTTGCCTGTTTAACCTTTCAGGTAGGTGTTTTTTTTTTTTTTTTTAATTTTCAAACTTTTAAGAGTTCGAACATATGGTGTCGACCATGTGGTGTTCGAACTTTTAAAAGTTCAATAATCTGATATAGACACGTATGAAATGTGCACCACAAAATGGTGCCATGTGCTGTCTTCAGTGAAAGTTATTAGTGTTGGGAAGACTCATCAGCTCTGTCAGTCAAGTTCAGAAAAGTCGTATCTTCCATATGTTACACTAATCTGGTTTGAAACTTGGCATGAGAAGAAGCAAGTGTTGAGTCTAGATTGGGCACTAGTCAAAAATTATAAAACAGAAGGAAGAACTGTTTTCTTTGAGCATGATTATTATCTGAAAACAACTGATAGAGTAAATTGTTTTTGAAAAAATGAGGGAATACCAGTGAAAAGGTACAGGATTAGGAGGTCCATCCTCATTAACCATTAGGAATGAAATTGCAGGCCTTTCAGTTAGGTCATCATCTCGAACTTTCCAGGCTACTAGTTCTTCCTGTTTATCCATGTACTGTCTGCTCTTGCTCCTCCTCCTCTAGATTTCTTTTGCCACTCATCAAACTCTCACGTGGGATTAAACAACTCTGGGCAGAGATTCTATAGAAAATAGTTTTCTTTGAGGAAATTTGTACCTTTTTGATTTGCTTTCTCTCTTTGACTTGTTATGTGACTTTCTGCTGTTTAGTACATTATTTCAGTTCAAACCATTTTTGCTATTTGTGGTACTTTCTCCATTTTCATTAGATAGATCTTGGCTTTTTTTTGAACTTGCTGTAACAGTTGGCTAATTTATGCTCTTCCTTAACTATTTCTAACAAGCTATTGCAGTGTTTATGTGCATTTTTGTTGTTGTTGTTGGGATACAGGTGTTTGTGGTTTTACTGAATTTGTAGCTTATTTGAATGTTTAGCATTGCCTTCAGTGTTTGATGTTAGCAGTCTTTTTTTATGTTGTATTTCTTCTTGCCTAACTTTGCCAGATGATTCATTTACTTTAGCTCTTCTATACTTTCTCCTGTTTCTTTACAGTTTTTTTTTTTTTTTTTTGTGGTGGTGCTTCTGTGGTTGTTTTGCCAGAGTGGATAACAAGGCATTTAAGAAATCTTTTATTTGTGAATACAAGATTCCTCTCTGAGATAGGCACACCTTACCTATTGTCTGCTTTGCAAAGGAGCTGTTTACTTTAAATGCGGGAACTGTGAATCATTTGATCCCAAGACACTTCAGTATAGGGAAAAATACTTTAAAAAAGTATTCTTCATAGTAATGTGTGTGTTCCACAATGAGATAAAGAGGCTTCCTTCTCGGAAATTCCCAGAGGTTGACCCCTTAGACTCCTTAAACTGAATCTGAATGCCTTGTTTCCTCAGACTAACAAACAAAGATAAGGACAGGGGAAAGAGGTGGCTAGAAAGCATAAACATGGAGAGAATAAACTAGATTCTTTTCAGGATATTTCTTCAGCCCTTGGCAGAAAGCTGAAGGTGGGGATTCCACCTCTTACAACATTGATATGCCTAAGTTGCTAGTAGTTGTTCAAAATTCTTCACCTAGGTTATCAAAGGTATGAGAGTGTGTCATTTGTTTAAGTCAAGAAAATGTTACCCCCTAGACCTCTGTCTGCCAAATCTTTGTGTTCCTTTTGTAGTCCATTCTGTGATAGCCATCAACATCTTCTCCTAGTCAGTGTCAACTATCTTCAGGATTTAATAGAAAACTGTTCCCTTATATTGTCCCTTTGAAACTGAGGCAGAGAGAAATGTTTCTTTACTTTTTTTTTTGTCTAGGCAGTCCCAACCAATCGCTTGTCATTGTGCCAGATCCAGTGATGTCAGTCATCACCCTGCAGGTGTCTGTGTTAGCTGTAGTATCAGTATCCAGAACCCAGCCTTTCGGTTTGATGCATTCCTTATCAGGAATGCTGTTTGTAGCAGCTTAGAGTCTGATACACTTGGCATCAGGAATCTTTGCTTCCATGGTGGTTCAGACCTTTGGGATTAGTCTTCATTCCAATCTGGTCAGTGCCCCTGAGGATCTTCAGTATTTAGACTTGTGTTCGAGGTCCTTATTGACAGAGTTGTGCCTGACTGATCTCCAGGTGCTGGTGTCCATGGTTAGGCAGTCACTTCTGGGCTTCACACCAGTGTCTCTGGTTCCATCTATGGTGTTTAATGCCAAATAGTTGGTGTTGATATCCATGATCCCAAGTGTTACTTTGTCATAAAGTTTGACATTTAAATTGCAAACTGTACTGTGTGTGTCATACTTGGCACTTGCACCTCAACTAGAGACACTGTCCTCTCTTCCTTCAGCCAGTCATTCTTCTGTGTAGTAGGACATATGGTCTATGTCTCTTGTAGAGTCCTTTGTGTCTGGTACCACTCCAGTTCCTTTCTCCATAGGAAAAAGCATAGAAAGAAGAAGATATTTCTAAACTTCCCATTGGTGTCTTCCCACCATGACCATGTTTAGTGGAGGTGGTGCAGATTTCCCATCATCTCTCCCAGATGACCCAAAATGTTGAATTAGAGAATTTATTCAAGTATTGAGACAAAGCAGAGGATGGTCCACAGACTTCACAAAATCTCAGCAAAGGATCCTGCACAAGGGATTTTGCTCCTCCATCTCCCTGGGTGGGTCCCCCTTGTGGATAAGACATTGATTCTTGTTAAGGATGCATGAAGAGCATGTGGTGTTGCATTACTGGTTCCAAGGAGACCAGATAAGAGTCTCTGGCCTTCGAAGGATTGAAGTTGCTTGGTGCAGACTCTCTTAACAGACTTTGTAGTGCCTGTGTCAACCTTTAAAATATCACCCTCTATACAAAGCCCTGATGTTCACCCTGCTGATAAAGAATCCAGGATGATTAGATTTATAGTTACTATGCCTGCAGTTTAGGAGATTATTGAGCCTAGCCAAAATTTTTAATTGCCCCAAAGCACTGCCTGGTTGTTACTTGCTCAAGGGCAAACAGAAGAAAAGTGAGGGTTATGGGAATCAAACCCTCTACCACAGGAAGTATCTCATTAACAGCTGATAGATTTAATCCTGTGCTCTAACTGCTAGACTTGACTCCACGTCTCCATCTGGAGACCATAACACTCTAACCAAGTGAAGGATTTTAGCTTTGACTCTGGTGCCTTAGCTAACTTTTCTATCCTAGCAGATTGAGATGTATAGGTTTGTAAAGTGTAATCCTCCACATTTTACTTGTGGTGCTAAACTACTTATCTTAAATGTTCTGCTTCCAGAACTTGCCAGTGATGTGTCCAAATCACCAGAAGAGCTGCCAGATGGAAATCTCAAGACTCGTTAGCACTTGCAGTTGGCAGCTGTGCCCTTGATATCTAACCTCACCATGTTCCTGGCACATAATTCTGCAAATCATACAGCTGGGGCTTTAAACACTTGTATAACTTCTCAATATCATGCTATCTATACCTGACTGACTTTGAGGATTCCAAGGCATTTTTTCTTAATTCCCCTTTTAATGGATCCACTTTGTTTGGCTGTGTTTTTGGCAAAAAAATCCAGACTCCACAGTGCCTCTTTTCTAGGAAGCAAGAATCCACATCAGTTGAAATACCACCATGGCCAGTGGCAACGAGGAAATCGGAGATCTGTGCTGTGGTAAGTTCTGTAGTGGACACTGGCCCAAAGCCAAGAACAGTCAGCAAAACCAAGGAATACCGTGGTCCTCCTCTAGGGAGACAGCAATCTAATCTCTGCGAATTTGCTTAGCTGTCCCACTGTGGAGACAGTGATGGATGCAGGCAGCCACACAGGGCAAATGGATTTGGATAATATTCAGAGGATGCACAATTCCCTTATACATTATAAATTACATGTATACCTGATCTCTCCCCCCCCCCCCCATATCCAGGTTCCTTTTAAAACTGCCAAACTATTGGAATTATGTAAGCTTATAGGGAGTCTTGTAATTTTAACAGCAATAAACTGCCCTCTGATTTCGAGATTTCCATTTTTAATACAAATGATTTGTAATATAGGGTCATGAAAGATCCTGTATGCTAAAAGCGACTTTCCGAGTATATACCTGTAAGAGAGGCTATAAATTTAACAACTTACACTGAAGGCTAGAATCCCTGCTATAAAACCCATATTTTTGTGTTTAAATTACCTGTTTAACTGTTGTAGGCTACACACTCAAGGCGATAGCCATTTCTGTGCATTTAGTGTTTTTTTTTATTGCATCTGCTTTATTTTCTGAAAAAAAAATGATTTCTCTCCTTTCTAAGCTAGTTTAGTCCAGTTTTCAAGTTAGTGCTGAATTCTGGGCTGTGTTACAAGTTTCTGTGTTTCCCCATACCTTACTTGGATAGAAGGAAGTTTCTCTGCTCACTGTGAAAGAGGGAGCTTTGAGCAGCCTATCTGTCCCTGGAGGAGTGGTTTCAGCCCAGAAATTAGTAGTTTATTGGCCATTTTGGGCTAATTTCTATCTCTTTCATTTCCCTGCTATAAAACCCGCATTTGCAAGGCTTTTGTGCTAGTATACAGCTCAGCAAACTCCTGCCTGGTGCCCTGCAGAGTTCTACAGCAGCAGCAGTGAGAAAAGAGAGACTTTGGAGTGATTAAGTATCATTTTTCTGCATTTTCTTGCTGCCTTTAGCTAATTCTGCCTAAAACACTGATTTCTAGAGTTTCTGTGATTTAAAAAGCTTGTTTCAGCTACATATTGTAGTTATTTTAGGATCCGCCACATAACACAAGCACTCAGGTCACTCCAGAACAAGTACAAATATGACTCTGTCATTGTCCATGTTTGTGTGAATGACCTGAGCCGTACCTCCCTGGACTGCATGAAAGAGACTTGGAGGAGCTCTCTGATCACATAGCCCAGGCCGGTATGGCCATGACCCTGAGTAGCATCCTGCCCTCACCAAGAATGATACCATGGTATAGAGAAAAAATGATCAATTTCAACAATTGGCTAAGCTTCTGGTGTCATTCAAAGGGGATCCAGTGTCTGTCAGCCTGGGAAGACATGCTCGACAAGCCACGCTGCTTCGCTAGAGATGGCTTGCACCTGTCACCCTTAGGCTTTCGAATACTGGCCAAGGCTCTTGCCACACCCATAGTGCCTTTTTTAGGCAAAGCTCAAAAGACAAACCCACTGCCGTAAAGAGCACAAGTAACAAAAACTGAGGGTAATGCTGTTCCATGCCAGAAGTCTAAACCTCAAAATACATGCACTCGAGACACTCCTAAGTATGGAGAAAATCGATATATGTGCAGTAACAGAAACCTGGTTTAAGGCTCCAGAGAGCACCCCAGCACTACCAGGCTACAACTCGTACCATACATTTCAGCCACAAAATCTGGACCGAAATACAAAAGGCGGGGGAGTATCCATATTCATCAAGGATACCCACTCCTCCAGGTTAATGGCATAGCACGATGCTTCAGAGATCATCCATGTGCAACTAACAACGGGCAAAGCTGCTATTCAAATTATAGCTTGCTAGAGATCACCCACCATGTCCCAGGACCCCCACTCCGCATTGCTGGAAACACTGGGAAACATAAAGGTCCTATCAAACACCCTGATATTGGGTGATTTCAGTTACTCAAACATTAACTGGGAGAACTAATCAAGTACGAAATCCCTTGCCCAACATTTCCTAGAATTTATAAATTCAAATGCCTTGGATCAACTGGTCAACACCCCCACCAGAGGTGACAACATATTGGACCTGGTCATCATCAACATGGTCGACGGGTGTTCCACACCTGAGGTCAACCCCTCGCTGGTTAGATCTGACCATAAACTAATCACTCAGGATATCCACATTCTGCCACCACCCCTGGTCAAAGAAACCACCGTGAAAAACTTTTCAAAAGCAAACTTCACGTTACTTAAGACCGAGGTGGGAAGTTTCAAAGCCCCCATGCTAAAGGATAACGCTGTCCAGGCTGCAAAATCCTTTACTAATGCACTCTTCCGCCACCTGCAAGAATGCATGGATCGTGCTATCCCAAACAAAACCAAGACTCACTCCTCCAAGAAAAGGAAACCAGTCTGGTGGTCTTCCAAGAAAAGGAAACCAGTCTGGTGGACCCCTGCCATAAACGAGCTATATAATAGGAGGAGGAAATTAGTCCAGAAAAGAGTAAAATCCCAAGAAGTGAAGACATCCCTGATCATTATCAGCAAGAAACTACGTTCCCTCATAAAATCATCCAAGGCTAGTTTTGAAAGAAAAATTGCCATGGACTCCAAAGATAACCACAAGGCATTCTTTAGCTATGATTAAGAATCTAGGTGGCAATTCTCAGATCTGCTGAGAGTTAGTGCAGAATGGCACAAAATACACTGAACCGACCGATATAGCCAGCATCCTGGCAGACAGGTTCAGTGGAAACTTCACCCCCCCTCTCGCCCCCAAAAGAGCCCATAACTCTGCCAGAAGAATGTAGTGCCCCTGAAATCACAGACACTCAGGTTAAAACGGCCCTCTCCAAAGCCAAAAACACAGCATCAGTGGGACCGGACAGTGTCCCAGGCTGTGTCCTACACTAACTCAAAGATTAAATAACCCCTCACCTAAACACACAGTTTTAAACTCAGCCTCTCCACAGGCTACATGCCTACAGAGTGGCGCACAGCAATGGTTATTCCGCTCCACAAAGGTGGAGCCCCAACGGACCCCGGGAACTATCACCCTATAAGTCTGACTAGCTTGTTCTGCAAAGCTATAGAGCACATCATCATGGATCTCATTAACAGAGACATTGGAAACCTCCAAACACTGGACACTACCCAGTTCGGCTTTAAGGGCAGACCATGCCTCCTAAACCTGGTGGACTTCTTTGAGACCGTTACCAAGGCTATAGACGAGGGAAAGGTGGTCCACACAGCCTACCTAGACCTCGCAAAGGCCTTCAACACCATTCCCCACTTGGGTATTATAGACCAGCTCACCAGCCTGAACATAAACCCCTACATCATGAGATGGGTTGCCAACTGGCTCACAGACAGAACCCACATGGTAAGAGTTGTGGGAGCTAGGTCTGACTCTAAACTGGTTACAAGTGGCGTTCCCCAGGGCTCAGTCCTAGGACCCCTCCTGTTCAGCATATACTTCTCAGAGGTACAGGCAAGCTCAGGAGAACTATGGCTGACCAAGTTTGTAGTCAACTGCAAACTAGGGGCTATAATTGACTCTCCGGCTGACACAGACATCCTCCAAAAGGGTCTCACAGAGACTAATACCTGGTGTCAAAACCACGGCCTCAAGCTAAATGCCAAAAAGTGCATAGTCATCCCCTTTGGAAAAAACAAAGTACCCACAAACTACCACATAGGTGGTAGCCCCCTAAATATGGAAGACGTAATAAGGGATCTGGGGAACCAAGAAGATAGTAACCTCTCCTTTGATAGTCACATTGCCAAAGTGTTTAGAAAATCCTTCTATGTGGCCCACCTAATCACAAAAGGGTTTGCATCCAGATCGAAAGAGGTCATTGGGCCCCTCTACGCATCACTCATCAGACCCATCATAGAGTACAATGCCCCATTTGGGATGTACCTTACAAGACATCTGCAACAACTGGAAAGACCACAGAAGTTCCTCACCAAGAGGATCACTGGCCTCAAGCAGATGCCCTATGCAGCTCAACTGAAGAAACTCCAGGTGTACTCTGTTACATACTGCCTGTTCAGAGGTGATCTCTTCCTGACAAAGAAGGCCATGTCCAACCCAGAAGTGATGGACATGCTCCACCTAAAGAAAACCATATCCCCTCGAGCCACACACTTCAGGAATCTAAACCTCACCACAACAATAAATAGGTCATGCTGGAGGGATAGATTCCTGTCCCAGAGACTTCCCATGCTCTGGAACAAGATTCCAGTCTACATTAGTCAGGACTCCTCACTAACCCTCTTCAAGAGAAACCTTGACGAGTGGATGGGAAACAGAAAGCTTACCCCAGGGATCACTTCAGTGGCTGTGCTGGACAGAGGCACAGGGAACTAGTCTAAGGGGGTGGCGAAAGCCAACACATTCCGGCTAGGCATATAAATGCCTTAGGGCAGATAGCCTAGTACCTACCTATGAACCTATAAATCTGTCTTTTTCTCTATTGTTGCCCTGAGTATAAATACAAAGTGTTATTGTACTCCAGTAATGGTCTTATGTAAGTTTTAAATACCAGAGTTCAATACATGCTCATCCCTAGTAGATAATCTCATTAGTAGGTACCCCATATATTTAAAATTTGATCTGCCTGTGTGTTAAAAGGACAACATAGATGTAATAAGTATACCAAAGTCTTTATATTACTGTACCTCATTTAATGTGGAAAATGCCAAATATACAGGAAGCCTTAGGCATCTGTTTGAAAATACATTACTTGTTTAGACTGAATGTTAAACCTGTTTCCAGTGCCCAACACCTTAGAGACTATAAATAATTATTTAACTCATTTACATCAGAGGATTTTTGAATTGAGAAGCCAATCTTGCAATCATCAGCATACTTATAAACTCAGAATTTGTTACGCTTGGGTAGTGTAGCAAACCCCATAATAAACAAGACTACTTCCAAGACAGAACCCTGAGGTACTCCAGCTTTAACCTCTGAGCAATCAGAATAAGAACATTGTATTCTTACACACTGCTGTCTTCCATCTAACCAATTACCAATCCACCTTGTCTATGTATTAAGTTGATGCTCTTGTAAACATTTAATAATAACCTTGTCAGGTAAACTGTGAAAAGCTTTCGCAAGATCCAGAAAAATAACTACAGGATATAGGCCCAGATCCACGGCCATGATTATCTGTTCATAAAAGCTAATCAGCTTACTAAGAGTACATCAACGTTTTATGAAACTATGATTAATGTCAAGGATTTCAGTGTTTCCTTCTGATTTCTCAATAAGATCCAATAGGCGTCTGTCAAAACATTTTCCCAGTAAGGAAGTTAAACTGATAGGTATAAATTACCCATTTAATCCTTGGAGCAACCTTTATGAACTGGAGTTGCACTGGACATTTTCCAGGCTTCTGAAACAGTTCCTTATTCTAACAGTTCATTAAATATTCAACTTAAGGTAGTAAAATAGTAGTTTTTACAGAATTCAGCAGTTGACTTGGAATCAGATCAAGGCCCATAGAGGAAGTAACTTTTAACATGGCAAGTGCTCTGGTAATATTCATACCTGTTATCACTAAGCATGACCCTTTTACAAAATAGCTGTAGACTTCATCCTTATCTATATGTTCTGGCCAAATGCTCGAGAAGAATAAATTAAATTAATTGACAATTTTACTAGACTTAGTAATTGTCTCACCGTTAATTAACAACATTGTTATTGAAAAAGTATTGCTATTAATTTAATTTGTATATCTATAAAAATCTGTTTTTATATGAGGTATTACTAATTCATTCTCAAAATGTATTTTGCTGTTAGTAATTCTCTTTTACAAGTTCTTACATGACACATTACATTTCCTTCTGTTCATATTTGAAGGGAACCTTATTAAAGTTTTTAAGACCCACTTTTTCCTCCTGTACAGTCTTAAAATTTCTTTGTTTCACCAAACTGGAAAAGTGGAATTGTTTCTGTTTTGTTTTTACTGTAGTAGTAACTCCCTCGTGAAGCAGCTTCTCCAAAACACTATATCCACAGCAACTATCAAATCTACCAACAATAGTCATTCAATCACATCTCGCATAATGCTCAACATTTTTTTTTTAAATCTAACTTTCCACTTTCATATGTTTTTGCATGTGTAGTTCCAGTTAATGAATTATGAATAACAAATGTGACAAAATTATGATCTGATGACCCTAATCGTGGGAGTATCTTTATGGATTGAATTTTAGTCAGTACATTTGTCAGTATAAGGTCCATATATTTTTCCCTTGGTATTGAATTTTTCATCCATAGCATGAGATGATCAACAAATTCATAGTGACTCGCAACATATTCCAAGGAAATTTAAATTGCCCAAGAATAGTATGTCACCTGTATAGTTCAGGCAGTCATTTAAATTATGTAAATACTCCCTATGCAAACTATTGTCTACATTTTGTGTGCACTATGACAATACTGTATGTAACTGTTTTGTTGTACCTGTACAAATCAGAACAGTTATTGTCTCATACGTAGGTGTATTCTTAAACAGGGATTGTCTGACAGAGCTTTGCACCCATAAAACTACTACACCACCTCTTGAACCTTGCCGTAAGCATTCATATTTAACAAAATCTTTTAAATGATGGAGAAGATTCCCAGGCTTGTGTTATTACTGTGATTTTATATTATTCTGCAGCTATTAAACGGGTTAATTTGGTGAACTTATTTACTAAGCTTCTGACATTATTTAAAACACATTTTACTGGTTCCTGTGTAACTTTATATTCCCTTTTTGCTCTAATTGTAAAAGAGGATGCAACTGGTCAATAATTTTACTAGCCATAAATTCTGCCCCATAGGTACTTAGATGAAAATTGTCTCGAGCAAATAACCAGTTATTAAATGCATGATCCTTTGTGCATAAATAGTCTGTCCAAGGAAATGATGAAAAACTCTCATTCGAGATATAATGGACATTAATCCTTTCCAGATATTCTGTTATACTCAACATTGAGTTTATAGTATGCTTCAGGGGTGTGTGTTTTAAATCCTTCATCCCCACATGTATTGCATATAGACTATATACCAGTTTCACTAGTGTCTGTTTTTCCAAGAGGTTGAGTGTCCACTAGTAGCAGATACAGTAAGACAGGACTTGTACTTTTTTGGTAGTTATTTAATAGCAGGTTTCAGTATTGAGTCCCCCGTCATTAACACTTGTGATTCACTTACCCCTTGAACTGTTACTTTTTCACTTTCTTTAACATCAACATAATCTGTCATGAGTTTCTCACTGACTTATCCTTTTAATGTCTCCTAATAGTAACATTCTTATTACATGCATCAGATTTAGGTACCAATAAAACAGAATGAGAATTCTCTGTAGTTAAACAGTTTAAATTTACAATGCAGTTATTCCTCACCTCACTTAAAGCCTTTGTATCATTAACTTCCTTTCTGTTTTTAGATACATTGATTTCTGGATATGGGCACACAGGCCCGTGTTCTTGTACAAATGAACTTGAATCAACGCTCTTCAGGGAGACGTATAATTCATTGGAACTGAGGTTATCTATGGAATTATTTTCTCAGAGTTCAGTGGACTCTTCTTCCTTACAGTGGGAAAGCACCAGTGTTTTATAAGCTAACAAGACTGAGGCCAATTTGCTGACAAATATTCTGTGAATGGGAGTGTCGTCATCACTCTGTAGAGGACTCCCTACCCCAAGGGACATTTACCACCCCCACTAAACAACATGATGGTGGCATGGTATCTAAACAAGCAGGGAGAGACTCCTATTCCCTATATCAGGAGGTGCTGAGGATATGGAAGTGGGCCCAGAGTTGGGCATTCACTTTGTACATAAAGTGACAAAAGGTGCGACTTAACTGTGGTCCCATGACTTTTTCAGCTGTTAAGCTTTTCTTCTGGGCAATGATGTCCATGTTGTGTCCATTGGTCTGCTGAAACATACTAAGGGACTGCAGACAGGTCTCTAGTGTCTGCTTAAGGGAAAGAACTGGAAAAGTACATAAAAATGGCTTCTACCTTGTCCAACCCCTTAAATTAATTCATCTTTTAACTTATGTTTCAGCTTCTTAATGTGGTTGCAGCAGTTTTGGATGTACTCCTGTTTTGGGGTTTTCATTGGATTTTCTTCTTATTTGGGAAGTTTGTTTTTCTGTAATTATGTTGACAAAGGTACAGTTTCATCTTGAATGCATTCACTGTCCTCAATCACGTGTAACGACTCTGTGCTTCCTTTGCTGTTTGCAGTTCATTTCTTCAGTTTTGTTTGTAAAAACAAGTCCAAGAGACATGCATCAACCAACATCTCAAACACCCCTAAGAAAAAATTAGGTGGAGGTGTTTACGATAGGGATTAAAGATAGTTATAAGACCTGTGATTATTACAAGTTCTATAGTAATATCTCAACAAAAAAAAAAGCCTACTGGAGCCACAAGTGTCTCAACTAAAAACAGTTTAATATCGTAAGTAAAAACATTTGCAATTGTTTCATCAGGCTGATTAGTAACACAAAACAAATAGCTTTTGTAGCCAGTAAAACAGGTCACACGATCACAACATTAATCACAATAATTAAAAAAAAAAAAAAAAAAAAAACACACATATTCTAAATTTGAATATGTAAATCAAATGGAATAGATTTAATGCTTAAACTTCCATTCAAGCCATGGAGTAAATGAGCTCTAAAATGCAAAATCCACTTTTAATTCCTGCTTTTCAGTAAAATTTATTAAATCCGCCCCCCCCCCAACAGATATGTTAATAACCTGTAAAATACAAAATTTAAAATGTGTAGCATCTGTCATACTGATAAGCCTACATAATACATTTATTGTCACTTTCTTCAAGATTTCTGATAGGTATTCCACTATGCGCTCCTTAAGTTTCCTGTTAATCTTGCCAATATATTAAGCTTCGCAGGTCATACACTTAGCCATGTGTACAAGATTCCTGATGTCACAAGTCCCAAATGTACATAGTTCAAAAGTAGTACCATAAACAGGATGTCATATAGAAGTCTGACAGTAAATATGGTCACAGTAAACACAATTATGGCTTTTAAAAGTCCCTTATTAGATGGCTGAAAAGAACTGAAAAAATGAGGTTGCTCTTTATAGCATAGTCTATTTTTGAAATTCCTACTATTTTTATAACCAAATTTCAAATCATGCATGCCATCACAATTCAGCCCAGGTATCAGTTCAATAATAGACTAATATTTTTTTGCTAATATTCTGTACTTCCGTAGCGTGACAGCTGAACGTACGCATACATCTAAACCCAACACTGGTCCTGGATCCATTTACTGATGCATTAGTAGCTGATAAAATGAGTTTAAAATCTATATGTCACTTTTGGTGTATATCATTTTGAATGCGTTGTATTGCATCCTGCGTATACTTCTTTGTATAAAATTAGATAACTCATGCATTTGAATCCGCTTATTATCATCATTGGTGTTTAAGCGTGCTACCCTACCCATCTGTCCTACTACAATATAGTCAAATACAAAAGGTGGATGCATGCTAGAGCTATACAAATTGTTACATTTCACTTTCTTTCTATGTAGAGGTGTCTCAAGCTTACCTACCTGATCTTTCTTTATAGTGATTTCTAAAAAAATCTATCTGAGATGGATTTATGCATTTTTTAAAAGATAAAAAATTTGTAGCATTAGAAATGAAATTAAAAAAACAGTTCAAGTTTAGATCACCATCCAAAATAAGGAAAAGATCATC
>NC_056735.1:1849629380-1849634380 GCF_019279795.1 Protopterus annectens | reverse complement strand
CAGTCTCTCTTACAGATATCTAAAAGGAGATTATCTTATTCAGGTATACAGGGCATTTAGGGACAACTTCCTCTGGGAATTTGGGGTTATCAAAAAGTACTAGAGAATCATCAGACTACACGTGTAGAAGACTATAGGAATGAGGAGTGTACTAATTGGTTCTCTGACAGAGTAGCTGATGCTTGGAACAAACTACCAAATTACATTAATGCAAGCACTAGTTTAGATATTTTTAATAACAGTCCGGACACTTGTTATGAGAACAAGTATTATGGTATATTGGCAAGCTAGAAGGGCATTTATGCCCGTGCTTGAACTTATTGTATGTATGTAGCAACCTGCCTAATGCTTTAAACTGTGTTAAAAATGACATCAGAACTAGTATAGAAAACCACCCACAACACACACTTTGCATTAAGGACGTACAGAAACCAAATAAAACCTTACTTAATAGGCAGCTGCACCAAATAACACAGCCTTCTGACGTCAAAAGGAGACATTGACACAAACTAAAAAAATATATATATTTATTGGATACAGGGAATATGCAGAGGTGACTTCTATTTCAATATTCAGGACAAGATCTGTGACGAACAGTGAAGTACAAAATAAGATGACAGCACCACAACACCACAGTATCATGGTGAATCTCTGCAGATAAGATACAAGGGGGATTCATAACTGTTTACACTAGGTGCACACCTAAGGTAAGTTTCTGAAATCAAGAAGAGCCCTACCACAATGTTTTTTGCCGTCTGTTCTCACTCAGAAAGGTTACACATAGTGTATGCTTTCTAATAACCTTTACGAATCCCCTCATATTGCTGACCAGTCTTTTACATGTAGTCCCATTTTACAGGTTCATAGGTGTTTAGGTTCATAGATTAGTACTAGGCTAACTTCCATTTTGGGCCATTTGAAGCCTAGCCAGTTACCCCATGTAAGAATCAAACCCTGCATCTTGTGTCTTTAAGGCAAGCTCCTTAACCGTTATGTCATCCTCCCACCCCTTTTACTACACTAACGACCACAAGGGCCTCCTAGCCATGAATCCCAAACCTTTGATAAGTTCTGATACCCTTGATAAGTGTAAGCAGGGGCTTGGGAGATGAAATATTTACAAGCTAGGGCCTGGATGATGAACTATTTACAGGTTGCCTGTGTCCATTAAAGACATAGGTGCCGAACCAGGGATGAATTTTCTGTTTGCCATCTAATTGTCCAAGTTGCACTTGAATTGGGTTAGGGTGGAACTCCAGAATGACACTAAAATCTTAGAATGTAACATACAACAGAATATGCTAATGTTAGAATAATGGTTGTCTAGTTAGGATTTCACTCTCACAGCTACAAATTCTGGTGTTCTATCTTTGTGGGTATGGAGAATGTACGTTTTTCCTGTATCTGTGGAGATTTTTTCTCCAGGTGCACTAGTTTTCTCCCTCCACCCAAATACATGACAGATGATTGGCTACTCTAAACTGACCATATACATTGCATTAACCCTTGCCCTTGTGTGTTGTGGCTGTACAAGATCCAGGAGAGGCCAGCTGACCTACATGGTTAACAAAAACAATACATTTCAAGAAGTGAACCCTGGGATTCAGAGACTCGTGCACTGATGTGGGCAAGCATTACTATATCTAGTATGCTGCTGTGAACTAGTGTCTCCCAGAAATAAACTGCAGTTGTCCATGATGGTGTACAACACAAACACACACTGTTTCTGAAAGGCACACAAGTATACTACTGTGTACTAAGCAATCATGTGATTAGGATGGAGGGAAGCAATGATCAGAACATCTGTGCCATGTAGCAAAACTGACAAGTAGTTTGGCAAGGTATATTAAATGCTACTGTGCAGTTTGTCACTGCTGCAGTGTGGGCTGCCATCATGCTTATGAGTGATTCCTAAAATTTCTTCATTCCACAGATATGATGGTGGATTGAAGTTATCACCCTAATATGGTAATGATGGGATTTGATGTGTAACCTCCCATTGGTAGCATCTATGTATGAAGGCAGGCCAGGTTTGAGTGTGCTAGCATGTTTGTTTGCCCAGCAAGGAACTCCATTGCTGGTAGGGATTTTCCTGCTATACAACAAACTTTGTTGACATTGTTGTCAACAGTGCTACTATGTTGCTCAGCACTGCATGCAGTGTATCATACTAGCAGTGGAGATAAATCACTGTGTTCACAACTATAACATCATCTGCAGCTGCACCACTGTTGTCTGGTATGCTATCCCATGGGATCAGTCTATACATAAATGCTGCTCCTTTTGAAAATCTCATACAATCTGACAGGTCATTTGCATTTGTACTGAGCATGGATACACAATGTGTAAGACTGTGCAGACTTTCTTACCCTGTTGTGTAAGAACGTTTATAAACAGTGCCTCTGTGGTGCATAATGTTTATGAATGGCACCCTCAGTCTTCAGTAAAATATCATTACGATCTATGGAACTCAAAGCAACACCTAAACGTTGTCTGACCTCAAACTCAAAGGTCCACAGCCGAAGAAAGCTACAAGCTCATCTACAGTTTTTTCTACAAAAACAAAAAAAAACTTAATCTCCTGCTTGTTCTGAAATATTCTAATGACCCTTAATATTTTGAGCTTCACTAATAATGGCACGCCTGAAAAATCTGAGATAAAACCAACATGATGCAATATTTTGTTTACAAGTTCTATCAAGACTGATTTTATTTCTCTCAATAACTGGAAAAGAGAACTGGTCAAAATGGGACATTTTCTACCTCCTCCCAAAGACTCGGCGAAAAAGGAGATTATGTAATTAAACCGCATAATGAAATACATAAGACAATACACAATCAAATGAGCATAAACACATGTGCATGTGTATAATACATTGAAGTGTACAGATAATTTCTAAGCGCTTACAGTGCATATCTGGATCAAAGTTGAAGAAAAGCAAATCTACTCACAAAGCATGGTATAAAAATCAAAATAACTAGAAATAACAGCGAAAATCCAAGTCATATATTTAGGTATGCAGCACTTAAAGGTATTGGACACCGCTCATGGCCTGAAGCACCAACAGGAAAACATCCATATTACACTATTAAAACTCCGATATAACATTAGTATAACAAATGTGGTATATACTTCATGAAGTCTCATTCCATCTGAGGACTTTTTTTCTCATGCACAGTAAAACTGGAACTAATGTCTCAGAGCAGACCATCTTTTCCCCCTCAGTCAGGGTGACGTAACCTCTCCTATGCAAATCTCACATTCCTAGCACAAAGGTGGCATACACCAAACCATATTTTATTTTTTTGTTGTCTCACCAACTGTAAGTGTTGGAAATGCTCAACTGGGATACAGTGTGCTCAGATTGACAGCCTAGGTTCTGGCAATGTCATTGTGAGATCCTTACCTCCTGTGACACCCGAAGAAAAAGAAAAGAGAACAAGAGAAGACATGAACAATGTACACAATAAATAAGTAAAGATATGTCAATCTACCTCAACCTCCAGGGTCACCAGGTGCACTGGGGACACTGTGTGGTAAATAAGACCGCAACAGCAATTGTACTCTTAACATCTACAGTTTTGTCAGGTTGACTACACAAATTCAGTGTGTTTATTGTGTGGTTCATTGTTGCATTCATAACTTTAGGAAAGACTGCCAAAACTAGCAGTCTATGTAGATGGAGCAGCTAACAGTGCTGTGGATGAAGATGAGGACAGCATGTCCTTTAGTGATGGCTGAACTGAACTCTGTTCTAGTCCAGAAATCAAATCCCATCTGTAATGTCTGGACAAAAGGTAGAGAGAAGACCAAGTTGCTGCTTCTTTTTATAACACACACTAACCCCTTTTAAGAAAGCACCGCTAATGCCAATGGTCCTTTTTGCATGAAACCTGATTCATCCCTGTAGAAGTTTTCAACAAATTTTGTTGCAACAGTGACTGTCAGTGTGCCATCCAGTTAGAAATCATCTCTTTGGACACAGGCTATAGGAATGATCTGTTTTGCCATAGATTATCTTTCCTTATTTTCAATAAATGGCAAACAGGTGTTCTGATTTTCTAAAATCTTTTCTTCTGTCAGGATAGCGTATCAATTGCCTGTACAGAGCTAGGTAATGTAGGACTCATTCCCCTTTGCTTGGGATGCGGAAAAAAAAGACTAAGTTTAATAATTTGGTATAGTGCCACTTCTTTCATTACATTGTACATAAAGGAGGGGGTTAGTGCAAAAGATGCCCTCTGTTCTTATGAAAGATGAGGAAGGTCTCTTTGCACATCAAAACATGTAGTTTATAAACCCACCAAGCAAGAGTATTAAAACTAAAATGACCATCTTCTAAGATAGATTATTGAGCTGTGCAAAAGCAAGTGGGTCGAAATGAGGTAAGATCAAGTTTTCCAACAAAGTTCAGGTCTCCGTCTGGAGCTGGAATTCATCTGGGAGGCCCAAGATGAAAGATGCCCCTTAAGAACTACTTAGCTGGTACTCTGGACAGAGCCATGAGATGGCTGATAGGTGTACTTTAATAATACATATATATAACCAGGCCAGTGCTGAAAAGCTCAAAGAGGTATGAAAGGACAATATGTACATCTTCCTGTTTAGGATGTATGCCCCTTCTCTGATAGCAGAGAGAAGATGCGTTCAATTTAGCCAAGTACGACTTGCTTACACTTTGCTTCCTAGCCTTCCTCATAATGTCATGCACATCTCCTGAATATAACTCTCTGAAGTTGTCACATCCTCCAAGCTGCTATGTTCAGCATGGACAAGTTGGACTACAAGGTGCCCCCTGCCCTGTGTCAAGAGGTCCACGTGCTGAAGCTGCTGTCAGGTTTCTAAGTTACCAGGTGGATCAGATAGGAGAACCGATACTGCTTTATTCCAAAGGAGGCAGTGAGCATAATTTCTATTCACTCCTCTATCTTTTGAACTGGCCTGGAGAGCAAGGGAGGGGGAGGGGGAGAAAGAGAAAAATAGAACCCTCAAGTTTAAG
>NC_056735.1:1849520984-1849591874 GCF_019279795.1 Protopterus annectens | reverse complement strand
TTAAAAAAACATCAAAAGGCTTACACAACTGCTTAAACCAACTGTTCGCTTCTTCAGACGTTATAATTCAACATGCATCAAGTCTTAATAAATATTACACATCACTTCCTGTTATTGTGTCATATCCTCTAGAAACAAGTAAAATAAATTAAAGGGATATGCCTCTAAACACATAAAATCTATAATATATGAGTGTGTCTGATGTGATAATCTATAAGACTTGTAAAATAAAGTAACATATATACATGTTTTAACAAGATAAAAACTGAATTCAATTTAAAAGTGGTTGGAGACAGAACCTGTGAAAATATAGACAAAATCATCTCAAAGGTCTTGCTTTTAATACAGGTTGCAGGGAGATAGACACAATAACAGGAAGTGATGTGTAATATTTATTAAGACTTGATGCATGTATATATGTATATATATATATTTGTATCCCCCGGGGGAAATAAATTGCTGTTCTGTTTTTTCGGTTTTGTTTGGTTTCGGACTTTAGGGTTCGATATTACAACGATCAAACTTTTGCAAGTTCGACATTGTGATATAGACCCGTACCCAGCCCCTATATAAAATGTACTCAGGCATTTGTTATCAATAGGAGGATGCATCAAAAGCACAGTATCTATAACTGTAGTACAAAAAGAGTGGTGTATGCTGCTCTGTGTGAGTCTTGCACCGCTTTTTTTTTGTGGGCAAGATGGAAAGGGTGTTAAACGATAGGATAAGGGAACATGTCTATGCCATTTCTAAAGCACAAGAAACAAATGATTTCTAGGCAGATTAAATTGCATGCTACATATTGTTTTAAATTAGTTGTTTTGGGGATGTTGATTGAAAATCCAGGGTGTGGTCCTTTGGGGTTTGGGGTTGCATTTGGACAAAAAGGAACTGCTGTGGCAATTGAAATGTAATGCAAGTTTGAGTCCAGGCTTAAATGAGTTGATATCTGGTCAGCCAATTTTAAAGCTTAAAGCTTTCCAGAGATGAGTGTTTTTACATATATATAGTTTTGTTAATAATTATTTTAATGGCTGTTTAGTCATTTTTTCAAAATATGTTTTTAAGCGGTACTGTTAGTAATATGTGATGTATTTTACAGTGCTTATAATTGTGTGTGGGCTCTTTAAATATGAAACCCTGGAAGTCACATGGTGATGGGATGCGTTTTAAATATGGTGGACTATTCAAGGGAATCTCATCTGATGAAGTTTTATTACAGATGAAAGCAGTAATTGTGGTTGTTTTAGTGAATATAGTTGGATTATTTGCCATTTCTCAGTCCTGCCTTTTTTTTTTATTGTGGATTTAAGAATTTCTCAGTCCTGCCATTTTTTATTGTGGATTTAACAATATAAGGTATATTAAGTATAGACTATAATAAATCTTCCCATTGCTTCTTTTCATCTCCTATATTGCTTATGTACAGGCCACCGAGGTAGGCAAGAGAATATAGATAGCTAATTTCATGCATTTTTAATTTAGCCTTAAGCTGCAATATAATTTTAGCTAGTTTTGTTGTGGCTGGGATATTATTCTATACTTTGAGCTATGTTTACTGAGTGCAGAACTACCATGGTGTGTCATGGCTGTTAAAGGTTTTGTGTATTTGGGCTGAGATGTGAGGATTCCTCCTGGTGTTACCATTGAAGGTTGTTCTCTTAGGTGGGATTGATTCAGGTTGATGTTAGATTTTAAAAGCTGTTTAACTTGGGTATGTTGTAGTAGGTTTGGAAGTTTTAACTGTTAAAATTTCTTGAGAGTTGTGCATTGATGGATTATGTTATGACATTTGCAGTCAAGTAAAGCAATTTTGTTGTCACTTTGGTCTAGTTTCATCAGTTGCCCTATTTAGAAGCTAGTTGAGATGGAAGAGGCATACTGCAGGTTAGGTAAAGGGAGTGAGTGAGCAGTGGCTTTTCTGCTCTGAGTGGTTGAGGTATTTATTGGCTTTGTAAGTTAGGCCAAGTTTGTGGTTAGACTTTCAGTGTCTTGAATGTGTATCAAATTTTAGATTTTTGTGTGTGACAACTTCTAAGCGTTGTATGGTTTACTTGCTCAATCTTGGTGCTGACAGAAGAGATGTTTATATTAAGTGAATGGATTGGATTTTGAGCTGATGTGAAAACAATTTGTTTTGTTTTTTGGTGGATTGAGAAGAATGTTGGAGCCATTTCTCTGTGGGTATGAAAGGCCTCACGAACTAGGTTCAGAACTGCATGAGATTTGGGTCTGAGCATACTAGAAATGAGTCATCAGCATATTTTATTATGGAATCTTTTGAGAAGTGGTATGCATATCGACATTAAAATTAAGAAAAGGAGGGATTGTAGAGTAACGCCATGGGGAACTCCTATTTGCACTGGAAGGTAAAGCACTGGAAGGTAAAGCAAGCAGAAATGGAGTCCTACATTTCACACCCTGCACTTTGTCAGATGGGTCCCTGCCAAACCATGATAATATAATGCTATGTATGCATATAGAAAAACGTCTGTGTTTTAGTAAGTTGTGTGAAAATGTATCAAAATGGGACGTCAAGAAACAGGGTAGAGACTAACCTGGCCATTATTTAGGATTTGTCTTACTCTCTCAAGAAAATATAGTAAAGAAGGACTCTATACTAGGATATTGGTGGAATCTGTGTTGTGTAGGGGATAAGAGTTTGTTATTGGTGATGTTTTGTAAGATTTGCCTATGAATACACTTCTCAACAATTTTGGATAATGATGGAATAATTACAGTGGGTCTGTAAGTTGAAAGTTCAGTGAAGTTTTCTCCTGTACATTGGTGTAATATAGGCCTTTTTTGCAAGTGTGGACGCAAAAGATTCTGCTTTTGATCTGTTGAATACAGCGGACTCTGAGTAGGCTAAAGCCTCTGCATCTGTCAGCTTGGAGGTTATTAGCTGCTAGAGTAGTAGGCTGGATTTATGTGAAGAAGTTTTCTAATAGGTTCATAGGTTGGTACTAGGCTATCCACCCTAGGGTGTTTACAAGCCTAGCCATAACAATTCCCTGGCTATTTCTGCCCAGAATATTTACTTCCCTGGTCCCCTGTCTAGCAGGGTGACTGATGTGGTCCCTGAGGTGAATTTCCTATCTCCCATCCAATCGTCAAGGCTCTTTTTGAAGAGGGCCAAAGAGGTGCTCAGCTTGAAATATATGGGTAGTCTATTTTAGAGTATGGGGAGTCTGTGGGTCAGGAACCTATCTCTCCAGCATGTTTTGTTCATTGTGATGACGGGATTGGGATTTCTTTAAGTGTAACATGTCCAACAGCACTGGGTTTGACATGGCCTTGTATGTCAAGTAGAGATCACCTCTGAGTAGGCAATATGTGACATAGTATAGCTGGAGATTTTTTTAGACTGTCAGCATAGGGCATCTGCTTTAGGCCTGTGATTCTTTTAGTGAGGTATTTCTCTGGTCTTTCCAGTTGTTGCAGATGTCTTGTGAGGTACATACCAACTGGGGTGTTGTACTCTATAATGGGTCTAATGAAGAATGAGTACAGTGAGATAATGACCTACTTTTTTTTGGATGAAAAGTCCTTAGTGATGAGGTTTGCCACATAGGATTTCCTGACTGTTGTGTCTATGTGGTTATCGAAGGTGAGACCACTGTCCACCTAAGTCCCTTATCACACTTTCAGTGTTTGGTGTACGGCCACTTATATGATAATTCATGGGTACATGTTTTTTCCCAAAGGAGATAACTGTACATATCTTGGCATTGAGCTTGAGCCCATGGCTCAGGCACCAAGCATCTGTTTCTTTAAGGCCCTTTTGTAGTATACCCACATCATTTGGGGATTCAGTAATGGCTCCCAGTTTGCAGTCATCTGCAAACGTTGTTAGCCAGAGTCCCTTGGTTCTGGCCTGTACTTCAGAGAAGTAGATGCCAAACAAGACCGTCCGAGGACTGAACCCTGAGGTACTCCGTTTGTCACTTGTCTGGAGCTGGATTTCAAGTCGGCTACTTTTACAGTGTGGATTTTGTCATTAAGCCAGTTGGCAACCCATTGAGTGACGTAGGGATTAATGCCCAGCTTAGTAAGTTTATCTATGATTCCAGAGTGGGGGATGGTGTCGAAGGCCTTTGCGAGCTCTAGATAGGCTGTGTGGACCGCCTTACCTATGTCCCTGGCTCTGGAGACTGATTTGAAGAAGTCAATCAGGTTGAGGAGACAAGATCAGCTCTTTACGAAACCAAACCGGGTGGAGTCCAGTGTTTGAAGGTTGCCAATGTCTTTGTTTATAAGTTCCATAATAATGCGTTCCATGGCTTTGCATATCAGGCTTGTCAGACTGAAGTGACTATAGTTCCCGGGATCCAAGGTGGATCCCTCCTTGTGGAGTGGGATAACTGTAGCTGAGCGCCACTCATTGGGCAAGAAGCCTGAGGTGTGAGGCTTTGATTAAACATGACACTTAGGTGAGGTGCCAGTTCATTTTGTAGCTCATGTAGAACACAGCCAGGGATGTCGTCTGGTCCCATGTATGCTGTATTCTTAGCTTTGGGGAGTGCGTTTTTTTTACCTGTGTGGCCACAATTACTGGAATTTGGCAATCTTTTGGTATTGAGATGAGCCATTTAGGGGGTGAGAGGGGGGTGAAGTTGGCACTGAATCGATCTGCCAGAATATTGGCAATATCCTTTGGATGAATATATTTAATGCCGTTCTGTTGCAGCTCAGAGCAGATCTGAGCATTGCCATTTAGATTCTTGACATAACTATAGAATGCCTTGTGGTTGTCCTTGGAATCTTTGGCAATTTTATTTTCATAACTAGCTTTGGAGGATTTTATGAGAGATCTCGGCTTCTTACTAAGGCTGGTAAGGGAGTTTTTTTGCATCCTGGGATTTTCCTCTTTTCTGCAACAGTCTTCCTTCTGTTGTACAGTTTGTTTATGGCAGGGGACCACCAGATTGGGTCCCTTTTTTTGGAGGAGACAGTCTTGGTTCTTTTTGGAATGACATGATTCATGCACAGGTGTACGTGCTCGTAACAGTGCCTCAGTGTAGGATTCAACGGTCAAACTTTCAGTCCCCGTCTGCATAGGTGTCATGAAGTTTGTCACTTCTGACTTGAATAGCATGAAGTTGGCTTTGGAGAAGTTTTTTATGGAGGTTTCCCTACTGGGGGGTGAGGGTGGGATGTGGACATCATGGGTGATTAGCTTATTGTCAGACCTGACTAACGAGGGGATGACCACTGGTGTGGAGCATCGATCTCCCATGTTGGTAATGACCAGGTCTAGGATATTTGAGCCCCTGGTGGGACTATGGATTAGTTGGTCCAGGGCATTGGAATTATGAATTCCAAGAACCGTTGGGCAAAGGTGTCGGTACCAGAGTATTTTTCCCAATTAATGGCAGGGTAGTTGAAATTACCCAGTATTAGGGTGTTTGGTTGTATCTTAATATTTTTTAGTATGTTTAGAAAGGTGTATTGAGAATCTTGGGGCATGTTGGGGGATCTGTAGCAAGCTATAATTTGGATTGCAGTCTTACCTAGTGTTAGTTGCACCTGTAGAATTTCAGATGCATTGTGCTGGGCAAGTAGCCTGGAGGTGTGAATATCCTTGGTGAATATGGACACTCCTCTCCCTTTAGTGCTTCGGTCCTGGTTTGGTGGCCGAAAAGTGTGGTAAGAATTGTAGCCTTGTACTGCAGTGGTGCTCTCTGGAGCCTTGAACCAGGTCTCTGTTACTGAACAGATATCAATGTTCTCTATTTTTTAGGAGTGCCTCGAGAGAGTGCATTTTGAGGTTTAGAATTCTAGCATTACCTTCAGATTTTGCATGCTTATATCTATTACGGTGGTGGTTTTGTCCTTTGGGCCTTGTGTAAAAAAGGCACTATAGTGGTGGCAAGAGCCTTAGCTAGTAACCTGAATCCCAGGCTCGACAGGTGCAGACCATCTCTGGCAAAACATCATGGTTTGTCAATCATGTCGTCCCAGGCAGACAGATACTGGATCCCCTTTGAGTGATACCAGAAACTTAACCAATTGTTGAAGTCAATCATTTTGCCCTTATGCTGTGGTATCATTCTGGGCGAAGGCAGGATGCTGCTCAGGGCTAGGGTCATACCTGTCTGGGCCACATGATCTGAGAGCTCTTCCATGTCTCTCTTTATGTAATCCAGGGAGGTACGTCTCAAGTCATTCACTCCAACATGGACAATGATGGAGTCGTATTTGTTGTGGAGTGACTTGAGTGCATGCATTATGTGGAGGATCCTGGCACCTGACAGACAGCTGACAGTAATTTTCAGCCTGGTGAGTGGGACATCAGTGTGCCTTACTATAGAGTCACCTGTGACCAAATTGTTGGGTACATTGTCTTGCCTTAGGGGCTGTTGTTTGGTGGTACAGTCGTGTTTTGAACTGTCACTTTGGTTGTGATTGGTGTTTGTTTGCATTTCCACTTCGGAGGTCCTTGTTGCTTGGGCAGGGTAATGCTAAGGGCCTACGCATAAGTGGGTTTAGTGTTACTATGTGTGGATGTTGGTGGCGTGAGTTTTGAAGGGCTATGTGTTGCTTGAGGTGTAGTGCAGGTGTTAAACCTTCTCCTCTTGACTGTGTAGCGCAGTCTTGGCTGGAGAAAGCTTTGCTTCACTTTGGCTATGTAAGTGCATCTCTCGCAGGTTGTAGTGTTGGGTGGTAGGAGGAGAGGGTTGTCTGTGTACATGAGGCAATTGCTGCATTGCCCCAGTATGCCCAGATTCACCAGGTGGACAGGAGAAATTACCGGAAGCTGACCCTTGGACATGCCTGGTTCAGTGTTTCTTTTGTAAAGTACAAGAGCTGTTTTCCCTTACCTTGGCAAGGTACTTTGCAATTATAGGCTGTTTAGTGCCTGCAATTCATTTCTCCTTATTAACAAGAACTGAGTGCTTGTATCAGTTTAAGGCTTCCTAGTGCTTTCCAGCAGGTTTTAGAGCAAGTGCTAGTCACAGGGATTCAGATTTTAGTGCTACTACTGAGAAACCAGCTAGTTCTAAGGGAAAATTTGAAGAGCAGACTTTCTGGCACCAGGAATACTTTAAAGTGCTAGACTAATAAGCTAATAAATGTCGAGGAGAACAGAGAACTAACAAACAATTGAAGAGCACTGCTCAGAAGCTTACAAAAAAATGCTGGCTACAGCAAATCTGTATCTGGGCTACACTAGTTCAAGGAAAGGTAGGAAACTTTTTTTATTTATTTTTTTTTATTAGTAGAAAGTGAAGAGGCAGAAGATGTTGTTTTTCTTTTGGATTTTCCCGGTTAGGGGGCGCCACAGCGGAACTCCGTCCGCTAATGATTGGCAGTCAATTTGTATGGTGCCAAGGTGCTAGACCGATGCCCAACCTTCAACGAAGGCACGCACATTCACGCATGTCTTTCGAACGCCACTTGACCATGGGGAGGATATGCAGACTCCACACAGAAGGCGCTCCAGCCGAGAATCGAACGGGAGAACCTGTTGCTGTGAGGTGACAATGCTACCTCTGCACCACCGCAGCTTACAGTGAAGAGGCAGAAGGTAATGAGATAATTCAATATGCAGAAGCTAAAGGGGTGGGCCTTTGCTAAGTTCTCACTATTAGCAGTAGAATGAGCTGATGTAATGTGACCGGGGGGGGGTGTCCATTATCAACCCGAGGTGTACAGAAATTACACTGGTTTAGTTAAATTGTCTGTGGTGTCAGATACACGGCTACTCTGTTGATGTGCTGTTGAGGCAGCTGCTATGAAGAGTTCATTAAATTTGGTAGCTATGAAGTAGTTGGGTTCTATGGACAAATAATTTTGTTGTACTTTATTGCCCATTTGTATTATCCTATTTATAGTTTCCCAGATTTCCTTTGTTTTATTCACGCAAGTTTCTTGCAAGTTGTGTAGTTCTTTTTATCAAGATGGACCTGTGAGTAATTTGGATTCTTAGTTTTATTTTATTTTACATTTGTTATGCACTTGGAGGTTACTGTGGGTTCCATTTTTTTTCCGCGAGTCCCAGGTCTTATAGCTGTCTTTCCTTAACTGTTTAGTAGATAGAGTGAGGCAATTTGTATTTTTACTCTTTTCCTACGTGGGAGGGGGGTAAGTTTTTGATGGTGAGGAATGTAGCATTGAAATACTCTACTGCCTTATCTGGAAGTAGAAGTGAGATTTTTCCGTATTATACTGGATAGGTTAGGGGGATTACAGTGATGTATGTTGGGTGGTGGTCACTTAAAGTGTCTGGAAGGATTCCATTTTGTGTAATGTTTTCTTGGTTTCTTAATCTCCAGTCAAAAGTAGTTTTTTGTGAAGATTTGTCATACTGGGTGGGGACAAAACTTTTGATTTTTAGGTTTTGCACGGAGGGTGAGGGTGGTAGCTTAGTCAATGTTGAAAGTCACTCAATAATAATAATTTTTTTCTTGTATTAGTAGTGATCCATAGTAGGATATTTTCTGATATGAGGACATTATTTCAACTTAGGGGAATACATAAACTGGTGATGCAGCTGCTTTTCTTATTACTTAGTCTGAGGAAAGAAATTATGTTAGCCTTATCAAAGGGTGGGATTGTGTCTTTTTATGTGGTAAACTATAGATTATACCATGACCCCCCCATTAATATTCCAAAACGTGCACGCTGATTGGCCAGCGTGCACGTTGTAAATCGACTTATACTAATGGAAAAGGTCCGCCGTCGGACTTTTCCATTAGTATAAGTCTCTTTAAAACATTGTCTCGCCATGTTAAAAGAGTTTAACATAGCGACACAGGTTAAAGAACGGAGATCTCCGTGCTTTTTTAAAGCTGTCTCACTATGTTAAACTCCTTTAACATAGTGGCACAGTGTAAAAAGCAACGGAGATCTTGTTTTCTCCATTGCTTTTTTAAATCTCGCTATGTTAAATGGGTTTAACATAGCGAGACAGCTTTAAAATAAGCAACGGCTCTGTTGCTTATTTTAAAGGTCTCGCTATGTTAAACCCATTTAACATAGCGAGACAGGTTTAAAAGAAAGCAAGATCTCGCTACTCGCTATGTTAAATGGGTTTAACATAGCAAGACAGCTTTAAAATAAGCAATGGACATCTCCATTGCTTATTTTAAAGTTGTCTCGCTATGTTAAACCCATTTAACATAGCGAACAGTAAAAAGCAACGGAGATCTTGCTTTCTCAGTTGCTTTTGGCCACAGCTCTGATGTACTGCATAGGCATGTGCAGTACATCAGAACTGCATGATACCAGACAGCTGCGGAAGGGCAGCCAAGAGGCATTATACAATGCCATTATTTAAGAAAAGTAATTATTTATTTTCTTAAATAATGTCATAGTATAATAGCAATAACCATTTCTGGGTGGATTTACCCACGGTTGTCCTCGGGCTTCGCCCTCGGGACCAAACCACGCCAACCGTGGGTAAATCCCGCATTACCCACACCCAGGCGTGGGTTATTGCTATATTGTTTCAGCATAGGATGGATGCTACTTCTGCAGATTTAGTATATCATCTCGAATCGTATTATAATCCAGTGGGATCATTTCTACATCCTTGGTTGTTGGTTTAAGCCGTTTCTCAGAGATTACTAGTATGTCAGAATTTTATATTTGGTTGATTAATTGCATCAGTGGATCACATGGGTTATGTAGCAGAGGTCTTTGCAGTCCTGGAGTTAATATATTTAGAGCTACAGGGATGTAGTGGAGGTGGGTATGGCAGCTTGCACCCTTGCAGAAACACATGTTTAATTCATGTGTAAAGTTGGTGTCCTGTTTGTTTCTCTCCTGCATGGTTTTGCAATCTTAGAGTTGCTTTATAAAGATGTGTAGAGGTGTAGGCTTTGTTGGGATTTATTATTGTACATTTTTGTATTTTCATTTGTTTTTGCTTGCTTGAAACTTGGTAAGTTGGTTGCAATTGGCCCTCTGCTATTCTCACTTTTCACTAACAACCTACATACTGCCACCACACAAGCATCTTTTTTGCAGTACGCAGATGACTCTACTCTCATCTGCTCTGCCCCCTTTCTACCAGAACTACAACAAATCACACATGAATCATTCTCCTCTGTAGAAAGCTGGCTCAACAATGCTCAGCTCCTACTCAACCCAAGTAAGACAAAACTTCTGTTCCAACCTTCCAAAGCCACCCAAAACATCCCCCCACTTCAACATTCTCGCCAAAGACAATACCATCATCTCTCCATCAGAACACACAAAATTACTCTGTGTGGAAATCGACAATAAACTTAGATTTGACACCCACATATCTCTCTCAATAAAAAGTTCACAAGAAACTTGATGCATTATATCAAAGCTGCCAGTTCCTAACCAAGGCGGCTAGAATCTTCATAGCCATTTCCCAACTAATCTCCACCCTACTCTATCCATCCCCCATACATACCAACCTTAGACAGACAGACCTACACAAGCTGGATGCTTGTTACAACAAAATTGCTAAATTTGCCACTGGAACCTCCTACCGCAGCCATCATTGTATCTCTCTTAAAGAACTAAACTGGCTAGAACTCCCACAACTCCTTCACTTTAATCAACTCACCCTCGCTCATAAACTTATTAACCACCCCCTTAACATCTTTTCCCTTCAAACCCTTCTCCAATCCTATAGGCCCCCTAAGATCAAGCAACAAAAATCAACTCACTGTTCTCAAACCCAAAAAACTCGGCAGGAGAAGCCATATTTTCATGTACCATATCTAAACTTTGGAACAATCTTCTACCCTCTATAACTACTTTACCTTCCAGCAGCCTTTTCAAGACTGCACTCAAATTCCACTTAAATTTGCACTGGCTTTGTCCCTGTTTTAATCCAGACTAGCACCCACACCCTTACCCCCCCCTACCTAGACTCTTAACTCAACTATACTACCGCCACTACTAACCACAGTTAGAATTAGCTAGTTGTCTTTACATACTTTAAAATCTTGTCTGATAACTTTGTTACTAATATTATAAACGACAAGAAACTATCTTAACTTGCATGTACATGATGTGGAGCGTTTCTCCCCGGGCATCCGCTGAAAAAGGACCTGCGTCCAGTCGGAACTTCCTGGTAAACAAATATACATAAATAAATTAGTTCAGTCACAACCACTTTTGTGCTAAATAGTTTTGAATGAACTCAATTTATGTAAAAATACAACAACACTCAATTTATGTAAAAATGCACGTACATGTATGTATCTGTCAAATACTATAACTGTATCTAAACATGTACAGTATTTGTAAGTGTGTGTATGTCATGCTTTATTTACAGCTTCAGACAGCATAATTGCCACATCCTGATTTAAATAAAATTAAATGGAAATAGTAATGCAAACAAAAATGGCTAAACTGAATATGTAGAGGCACAGTTTTTGTGAAGTATGACCTGTGTGGTATTGTTTAAGCACACACCCACCCACAGGAAGCAGCTGTTTTTAGGCAGATATTACAAACTCTCATAGATGAGTAATATGTAATTTTGAAGCTGGGGTATGTATTTTCTGATATAATTTAATATTTTTTTTTACAGCTCCTTGTTCCTGCTTGTCCTTTAGTCCTGAAACAAGACGACTTTCTGTGGGGCTTGAAAATGGCTCAATTTCAGTAAGTATATATTTTTTCTTTGTGAATATTATATTATCTTTAAAAAAAAAAAAAAAGAAAGATTTCTGTGAAGGACTACCTTGCCTGTCAGTAACCTGAAAGTTTATTGATTTTATTCATTTTTCTCTCCGTAACTGTTGCCATTGTCCTTTTCATGGGTACAGAATCAGTTTTTCCATTGCTGCTTAGACGAATATATGCCAGTAAAATAGTTTTCCATGCTTGGCTTGGCCTTTTTGTTTGTGCTTTGGATGCAGGGTGACAGGTGAATTGGTACGTATGCCTGAGTATTTGCATGCTGCATTTTGCAACTGAATTTTTTTGAGGTCTGCTCTGCTGCCCGTGTTGAAAATTCAGTGGTGAAGGGCGTTCAGCAGATGGGAAACAGGGAAGTCAGTTTTTCGAATTAAGTAGTAGTAGGAAAAAAATGAAGTGAAAAGTATATTGTTTTAAATGAGTTAAAAATATAGTCTTGGGCTAGTTTATCCTGCATTGTGCATTCAGCAGGTCTTGCTTTGAAAATAAAGGAAATATGCAGCTTAAGTTGTTGGATATTTTGTAATATTTACAGACTGTTTGGCTTCTTTAAGCTTAATTTTCCCTGGTTCTCATTATTTTAAATTTGAGCAGGGTTGTCTTTTGTAAAGAAGAACTGTTAACATCTGATTCCTAAAATGGTGTCCTAATCTAAAAATAATGACTCTTTTACAGGAGTTTACCATTTCTGAGGATTACAATAAGATGACTCCTGAAAAAACGTATCTTGGTAAGTCACATAGTTTGTTTTCCTTTCGCATTAGCAGCTTTTATGTATTGCTTAGGTTTTTTAGGTGGATTGCTCATCCCTAAGTTTGTGATTCTGTTTTCAATGTATTGTAGTATTTTTTGAAATCGTAACTGTTAAATAGCTTTTTTTTCCTGATGCTCTTATATTCATTCAGTCAGTCATTTTTCTAATAGCCATAGCCTGTTCTGACAAGCAAGGGACATAGGTCATGGAGCTGGTTCTGGAAAAAAAACATCAGTTGGATCACACTACATGCACATTACTTACTTGCAATTTGGAGGATTGGCAGCTCCTCCTGTTATAATTTCTTTCAGATTTTGGAAGAAACCAGCAAACCTATCAAATCTCCATGTAGACACAGGGAAAACATGCCAGGTCCACAACGAATTCATTTATTTTGGGAATGAAACTGAAAGGTAGGACCAAGTGCTGTAAGGCAGCAGTTTATATCTGAAAATATTTCTGTTAGAGATTCTTTGGCAAGTGAAAACGTATCCTCACCATGCTTCAATGAGGAAAAAAGGTGTTTTTTTTGCCTCGTGTTGCCCAATCATCACATCTCTCTCAATCGGACCGTAAACCATTCTTTGTCCCAATGCTGGGTATCACCAACTTGGGAGGATGAGAAGTCCAGAGGTGCTGTTGTTTAGGCAGCCACGAGAGTGCTTTGTTCACTGCTTTTGTTCCATCACCCACGCAGTTCACTGCTTTTGTTCCATCACCCACGCAGTGCCCTCTTTCTGTGGTCTCAGCCTGGCTTACACCCCCCCCCCCAGACCACAGCCATATGACTTGTGGTATGCATATCCTCAGGCCAAGAATTACATTATATATAACTCTCCATGAGCAGCTCACATCATTCCAGATGCATGTAGTGGAGTTGCTTCTTTTACACTCTAACTTTAAATCCAGGTGGGTGACATAAGCACCACATCACTGTGGGATATCCAGAGAGCCTCCTGTGATGCATCTGTGTGCCCCCCCCCCCCCGTCAGCAATTTATATGCAAGCTGCATAGAACCCATGGCTGACTGAATCAGCTTTCCAGCCCCCTGGAATGGGTATGCCAGCATTAGCCACTCACTTCCATCCTCCTGTGGCTAGTTCGGTACCTGAGATGCTAATCCAATTTCGGGTCATGTGGGTCATGATCTGGGCCATATTCTGCTATGCCACAGAGCCAGAAGAGCTATTCTTATGACAAGCATTTGCTCTCTCTCTCTCTCTCTCTGTCATTTCTGTTCTTATTATGTAGTGGATTACAAAGTAGCTATGTAAGTAAATGAGTGCATGTCCAAGATGTTAGAGCCTAAAGTTACCCTTAAATACTTGAGGGTGATGATCTGTTTTAAGGCCTAAGCCCTGTAAATAGTTTTCCATGCCCAGTTAAGCTTCATTCTGATGGAAAGCAGTTATCTTTCAGAGATAACTTTGAGAAATCCCTGAACCTCCTGAAGGCTTCCAAAATTTTAGAGAAGTGATGGCTGTGACTCCCTTACTCATGTTACGCAATCATCGGCAAACCAGCTTGTTGACAGAGTAGTGGTGTCGAGCAAAGGAATGTGCCAGGATGTACCACTGCAGGTGTAGCTACAAGTTATGTCTGTACATTCAAGAAAGGAAAAAATGAAGACCGGGGACATCCCATCATGGATCCCTGTAGTAAACCTTTCGAGTATATCAAAGTACTCCATTGATGTTCATATAAAATTCCACCAGACAAAATAAAAAGCCTTAATAAAATCAGCAAACACCTGCAGATATATCTACAGAGTTACTGCAAATTGAAAAATGGTTGGACCAAAACCAGTTATTTGAATTAGAATAGGCTATGTTTATATAAAATATTATTCTGGATATCAAGAAGATGTAAATGCGATATTTTCCAACTTGATATATAATTTGGATCAATACCATTTAGTATAATTTTAAAGACTGAAGCTTTTACAGAGGATTCTATATCCAGAAAATTAATTCCCCCATTATTCCATGTTCTTATGTGATGTGAAAGAACTATTCTGGGTTTATACGGGTACCAAGTTTATTTCCCTAGTGTGCACTTTAGATGGAAAAATTGATAAAGCTTGAGCTATGTATAGCATTTTAGGAAAAAAGAACCATTTTTATTAATTGAAGTCTATCTTCAAATGAAATAAGTTTATTCAGTTTAAAAATAGGATTTTTAAGTATATTGATATCATAATTAAGTATTAATTTCATTAATAGAAGTAAAGTAATTTGATGCCTAGATATTCTAAAGATGTAGAGTTCCAGTGACGTTAAAGATGCTTTTTTTATTTAATAAAATAAATTCAGATTGAGTTTGATTAAAATGAAATCCTGTCTACAGTGGATATAAAAAGTGTACACATACCTGTTAAAATGCCAGGTTTTGGTGATATAAAAAAATGAGACCCCAATAAATCATTTCAAAACTTTTCCCACCTTTAATGTGACCTATAAACCTGTGCAATTCAATTCAAAAACAAACAAATCTGTTGGGGGAAAAAATATAAAAAATAAAGAAGTACAACAAGTTGGTTGCATACGTGTGCACACCCTTAAACTAATACTTTGTTGAAGCACCTTTTGATTTAATTACAGCATTCAGTCTTCTTCACACCTGCCATCAATTAAAGATACTCTGATTAACACCAAATAAAGTTGAGCTGTCTAGTAGGATTTTCCTGACATTTACTTAGTTGCCTGCTCCAGCAAAAGCCATGGTTCACAGAGAGCTTACAAAGCATCAACGGGATCTCATTGTTGAAAGGTATCAGTCAGGAGAAGGGTACAAAACAATTTCCACAGCATTGGATATACCATGGAGCACAGTGAAGACTATCAACAAAAAGTGGAGAAAATATGAGACAACCGTGACGCTGCAAAGAACTGGACGTCCCTCCACAGTTGATGAAAAGACAAGACAAAAACTGGTCAGGGAAGCTGCCGAGACCTACAGCAACACTGAAGGAGCTGCAGGAATTTCTGGCAAGTATTGACTGTGTACTACATGTGACAACAATCTCCCATATTCCCCATATGTTTGGGCTATGAGGTAAGGTTGCAAGACACAGTAAAAACATCCAGGCCCAGCTAAAATTTGCAAACAATACATCCAGTCTCCCAAAAGCATGTGGGAAAATGTGTTATGGTCTAATGAGATCAAGGTTGAACTTTTTGGTCACAGTTCCAAAAGGTACGTTTGGCGCAAAAACAACACTTTCAATCACCAAAAGAACATCCCCACAGTGAAGCATGGTGGTGGCCGTATCATGCTTTGGGGGGGTTGCTTTTTTTCAGCTGGAACTGTGGCTTTAGTTAATGTGGAGGGAATTATGAACAGCACTAAATGCCAGTCATTTTTGATCCAAAACCTTCAGGCATCTGCTAAAACGCTGAAGATGAAGAGGAATTTCACCTTTCAGCACGGGAGTGACCCCAAGCATACATCCAAATCAACAAAAGAATAGCTTCACCAGAAGAAAATTAAAGTTTTGGAATGGCCCAGCCAGAGCCCAGACCTAAATCCAATAGAAAATCTGTGGAGTGACCTGAAGAGGGCTGTGCACAAGAGATGCCCTTACAGTCTGTCAGATTTGGAGTGCTTTTGCAAGGATGAGTGGGCAAATATTGCCAAGTCAAGCTGTGCCATTCTGCTAGACTCCTACCCAAGAAGACTGAATGCTGTAATTAAATTAAAAGGTGCTTCAACAAAGTATTAGATTAAGGGTGTGCACACTTATGCAACCAGCTTATTGTAGGTTTTATTTTTTATATTTTTCCCCTAACAGATTTGTTTGTTTTTCAGTTGAATTGTACATTTTATACGTCACATTAAAGATGAGAAAAGTTTTGAAATTATTTATTTTGGTCTCATTTTTTATATCACAAAAACCTGGCATTTTAACAGGGGTGTGTACACTTTTTATATCCACTGTAATTCAAATAATTGATTTTGGCATTGTCTTTGTAAAATAATACAACATAAATTAAATTGTCATACAGATTCAGAATATTTAAATAATTTATTAAAATGTATCCATTAAAAATTTTTCAAAAATATTGACAAAATTATGGCTCGAGTCTTTCATTCCTTTTAACTTGTCATAATAAAATTAATGTTTATTTATTAGAGCTTTGCAAAATGAAAGGGTTTAGTTGTTGGTATCATTGTATCAGATTTGAGGCGTAAAGAAATTCAGCATATTAACATCAGAATTTAATTTAAACACTCAAGACTGGTTATTTTACATAATTTGAAAGATTATACAAATAATTTATGCATTATCTATTTTAAATGCATGTCATAAAGAGGAATGTAAACTTCTTTTTCTACTATATGATGTTTTATATAATAATAAAAACATAGATGACCTAATTTCTAAACTTTATAAAATATTTTTTGATTACGAAACTAATTTAAAAGTATTTTGTAATCATGTTACTTTTAAGTAATGCATCACAATTTAATTCTCATAGTAAATCACAATTATCTTCTGTTAAATATACTTCCTGGTCTCAATTCTAACATGTTTTTACTTGTACATTCTTACAGTGTTTTTAACTCCTAACAGAATTGTTAAAATGAATAGAAATAGCATGGTCTCATGTTGGAGATGTTTATGAAACTGTGATGCTGACTGGGTTCATATATTTTATGAATGTTCTTCTTTGTCTCTATTTTGGCCAAAGATATAAGAATTTTTACAAGCACTGTATTCTGATAATTTTGCTTTATCAAAATTTTTAGTACTGTTTAATGTAATAGATAAAAATGAAATGATGAATGTGAATTATATTATTTGGTCAATTTTGACTGTTGCAATAAAAAGCATTGCAAGGAAATGGAAAACATCTATTCCTCCATCATTTGATGATTTTCTCTTATTTCTAAAGGAAACAGAAATTAAAGAGAGCAAAGTAAAATAAATAAGAATGTATCCTATCCTGTTCTTTAGCAATCCTTTGATTAAAGTGATTTCATTTGTTGATCTATACTTGGGAAATAATGTTTTTAATGACTGACTCAACTATTGAAACTGAGAAAACTTTGGAGCTCTAATATTGATATCTAACTTCAGGCTTTTATTTTACATAGTTCAGATTAAGAATGTACTATAATATTTATAATTTAAGTTTATTGTATTTGATTATTTACTTATTTATTTAAAAACAAATTGGGGAAAATAGTTGGACCATGTCTTTGCTGCTTTGTCTGTCATTTATTGAACCCCTGTTGCATCATCAGCAAAACAATTTTGAGGAAATTTGTACCCAATCTGCCGGCTAACATTATTGCAAAAAGTTTTGTTTCAGTAAAGAGCTATGATGTTGCCCTAAAATTGGCAGACACAGCACTAAGTAATTAGCTGGAAAGTCTCAAAGAACAGGGAAGCATGCTCCAAACAACAGCATCCTGAAAGTGAAGTAGTAGATGAAGCCTGTTCCACTTGAATGCCTTGTAAAATATTAATCAGGACTGCATCAGAGCCCCAGGGATTTCCCTAGTTTAAACACATTTTTGAATTGGCAAAAATACTTTATTCAAGATGCTGAAGTCACTGTCAGAACTATGAGGCCATTTTATGGAATCTAAAAAGTTTAGCATAGGATCTTGTTTATACTTCAGGGCTTCGTAATATTATGACTTGTCGTATTTATATAAATTGGTGATTTCCTGTGGGAAACATTATGTAAAGAACATACTGACATTCTTGTTTCTGTTGAACAGCTCACCTAATCTTTAAAATCTTTCCCAAAATAACTCTCAAAGATGCAGTCACTATATGCCAGTTATTTCCGCCCGTAAAGTATTTTTGTCTTTTTGCTAGACATGAGCTTTATTCCTGCCTCTTAACTTCTATTCCCTACTGGTAATGTACTGCTCCAGTGAAGAGATCTGTTTGGAGACTGACATGTTTTATGATACAGAATATAGTGCATGTGAGGTGCATCTTAAAAGCCTGCCTTACAGATACCATAGAAACCTCCACTATAGCTTTTTGTTTCAGTAGCACACCATTCAATCTTGTAACAACTATTTTCTGCCATCTTTTCAAAATGAGGAACTCAAGCCTCCATGTTGGAGGACAAGCCTTCCCCTTTGCAGATCAACCCATATCCATACCATTTTATCTTCTGAGCAAACAGATGAAAGAAAATCCACCTGAAAAACTTGGGCTTATTAAGAAATACTTTGCTTTGCTCACAGTTCTTATAACTGACACTTTGTATGTGCAGTCCGTTTCTGTAGAGTTTTGTATTTGTCAAGGATCCTGCAACCATAATTCTTGAGTCCTAATAGTAAATCTTGGTGATGCTGCAAAAAAGAATGTCCAGTGGGTAGTCTACTGAGTATGACTGATTTGTACAACACTGAAATCATTCAGTCAGTAAAAAATATCTTATAGACATTCAGAAATTCCAGGAAGGTATAAAAAGTCTTGGTATGTTCTGAATGAGACCATCAAAACTCCCTTTCCCAGTATACAAACTTGGTTACATTGACCTCATGTATCAACTACCTGTTGCAGGTTTTGCCATCCTTTTTTACCCTCCCATAATGCAATCTAGCACGTTTTTGCTGTGATAACACTCAGTGATGGTGCACCATCTTTGCCATATTTCCAGCAGTAATGAGAAAGCCTTTTTCCTCATTTTGATCTCTGGCAAGAGCTCTACTTGCACCTTTCAAGTTTTAGGTTTCTCAATCATATTGTATTTTATAGGAGTGTTAAGGCCCTTCACATTGCATGTGATTAGTGTAAAAACAGCTGACTCATGAGCATTTGTAGAGTAACCTTATCTCAAACATAAATGGAGTTGTATGTATATAGTGTTCCACTACTGCGACCAGTAAAGTTAACAATTGCAAATGCTACAAAAAAATGAAAATAGAATTATTGATTTACACCTCTGCTTTAATAAGCTGAAAGTCAAAGAAGCACTTTGAGAAGGAATTGTTCTCCACCCCAGGCAAGCAGTGTGCACTTTCTTCTGTGCGTTCCCGAAATTGGTTTGGATCTGGTTGTTGCAGTTATTTTCGTTCATTGTTGTTACAGTTATCTATGGCTTCAGATCCTAACTTGGATTTTCCTCGTGTTTTCAGAGAGGAATCTAATTTTTTGGGAGGAGCAAGTGGTGGAATGGGCTCCGTGCGGGGAACTCAAATTACTATGGAACATTTCTTGGGTGCTCCACAAACCTTTTCTGCTCAGGTTAATAAAAGCCGTATAATTAATTCAGGTACAGGACAGCTTTTGAGAATGAAAGGGCCAAAAGAACTTCCAACCCTTTTGTAACAATAGGCCAAACTTTGAATTTTTTCCAGCAGATAAGAGAGACTTGTGTGACAAATTCGAAAGATTGCTTGAAAAAGAAACAAGAGTACATTTTAATATACTGGGATTACCGAGATATATTGAATTAAATATTACACCTAGGTGTCTCCGCTTTGTAAAAAATCTCCTAGTACACTGTTCAATATGAACTGTTCTGTGGACAAGAAATTTAAAGAACGGTGGTTAGCGGCATCCCATAAATGTGTTTCAGAGTGGCTGCATATTTTGATCGAGAGGGATCAAGGTAAACAGAAAAAACTGAAACAAGAATTATCTTTGTTGTCTAATAATATATCCAGTTTCTTAGGCACTCAAAGCATTGATAGTTTCATGAGTAAAATTAATGAAAAGTTATCTACACTTGAAGAAGAAATAATAGGTAAAAAAAAGATGAAATTACAACATGACATCAAAGACTATGAAAGTGGGCGGGCTTTTGTTGCACCGTCTAATGAAAAATGGAAGAACCAACAACGGGACAACAGACGTTTCAAAAGAAGGGCTTCAGTATCTTTTGTTTCTTCTGAAGGAAGTAATGCATCTGGAAGTGAAGGGAGCAGAGAAGAAGAATTCCCTCACTTACCGCCAGCTCAGCAACCTGAAAATTTTCGTCAACGTTTTCAAGGCAACTGAGAATATAATCAATGACAACAAGGGCAGAAAAGAGGGAGAAATAATTATGCAACCCAACAGAGAGGGTTTTGGAAATGGACAACACAATGGACATTATGATGGATAATAAGTCAAACAGTAAGAAGTTTAAAAAATAATGTTAGTAATAGAAAAATTGATAATTCAGTTATTAATTTATCTAAATATGATTTAAATAATGAACAGTATGAAGTTTTGAATTTGGGTTTTAAATTTATTCCTGTGGTCATTCCTAGGGCACATGTAGTTAAGCAGGAAATTTTTAGATTTGTAAGAAAATTACATTTAAGATATTTTTTTTGTCTGAGGATGTTCATAGGAATGTTAGAGATATAATACATGAAGAGTCCGATGAAAGTTTCATGTTGTGAAGAAATGTTTGAACACGCAAATGCGAATGCTTACTGTAACATTGATACCTCTGAAGTTCCAATAAAGAAGAAATTTATTCCACCATTTTAGAACGAATAGATAGCACATTTTAGTTCAATGGTTAATTTTGAAGGGGAAAATATATGTAAGGAAGTCATGAAAAATAAGTCTACTATCAAGTATAATTTAACACTTAAAGAATGGCGTTCTATAAAGGAATTACAAATTAATGCTAATTTAATAATAAAACCAGCGGACAAGGGCAATAAAATTGTTATAATGAATACAGTTCAATATTTAAATATGTGTATGGAACACCTTAACAACAGGGATGTTTATGAATCAAGTGATATAAAAAAGTATGAGTCATCTCTAAAAGAATATGACAAATTGATGAACAAGGGCATTAGATTAAAATCATTATCTGTAAAATACCCTAAAGACAAACTTTCTAACAAACAGTGTGAAATTGCTATATTTTTTTGTCTACCAAAAATACACAAGGATATGTATAACCCTTCTGGTCTGGTAGGCCTATTATTTCGGCTTGTAAATATTTTTTTGCATAGTATGGGTTTGATTTTACATAAGTTGTTACTACCTCATGCACAAAAGGCTTTAACATATATTCAAGATAGTTTTGATTTTTTGAAAAAACTTTCTACAGTTAAATGGAAGATAACAACTATTAGATAGTAACTGATGTTAAAAGTTTGTATACTTCAATCAAACATGTAGATGGCTTATTTGTTATAGAATAAATATTTTTATTTTATAATTTGTGCGCTTTCTTCTGTGCATTCCCGAAATTGGTTTGGATCTGGTTGTTGCAGTTATTTTTATTCATTGTTGTTGCAGAAGCAATGTAAATATAACTTGTTGCCCTTTTCACAAGGGAAATCTCCACGTACCTTTATTGCACAAACAAGGTTTACATTCCCAACCTTAGAATAGTATAAGCAGATATGTTAAACAATGAAACACATGTGGTTAGTAAATCTAGAAGTTAGAGTTCTAAATGCAACTTAAAATTTTGATAACACAGTGCATTAATCTCCTGTTTAAGGATACATGTAAGTGCAAACAAGTATCTATTTACAGCCTTTTATAATTATAAATTTCACCAACGCATTCTGATTCGTATCAGCTATAAAATATTAACAATGTTTGATGCCTTGAATACAACACAGTAAAATAGTTGTTATAGCTGTATTGATTGGCACTTAGCCCTTCTAGCCCTTAGTGAATGTTCCTCAGTCATGTAAATTCTTTCCAGTCTGGACAAGGCTAGATGATTAGATGAATATTATCTAATATCTACAAGCTCATTAGGGATTAAATATGTACCTATCAACACCACATGCATGCATTAATGTGGAACAAGAAACCAACTTTACTCTGCTTGGTCCTAAATCAACATCAGTTATTCTAGTTATCACATTCCAGTCCTGCATTAGGACCACCATGCCCTGATGGGAAGCCATAGTGTGTGGCATAATATGTCTTACTGTAGCCTGACTTGGCTCTCTGAGATATCCATGTTGGGACAAAGATAATATATGGCTTCCCAGCTACCGTTTATCATTGTAAATCTTAGTAGATTAGCTAGTTTCTGATTGGCATACACTGCACTGGAAAAAGTTTCAGCACTCTTGCATGTTTTGATCCATTGTAATTACCAAAAAGAGCCACTCTGAAACCAAAACTTAACAGTTGGATCTGTTCTGAATTACTAAAATGTATTTCTTGTAATGCTACTACTGAAGACTTGTGCTTTCTTATGTCATCACCCTGTTTTCATGGGAAGCGATAAAGAATTTACAGTTAATAACCTTAGTTGTAGTGATATCAAAATAAAAAAAAAACTTTTTGGAAAATGTAGTGATATCCAGTTTCTACCATGTGACTTACACGTAGTCATAGAATAATAATCAACTGTACATACTTTGACTTTCCTTGAAAAACAAAAGAGCAACCTACTCTTTCATTTATTTCCCCCATATTGTGGTTATACTAGACACAATGGGCTCCTTAACTCATTCACTCCAGAGCAGGTTAGAAAATGCTATCTACTTAATTCCACCATAGGAACAACAGTGCAGCCTGAGCTCATTTTCAGAAAATCCAGTTGTAATACCATACAGAAAACAATGTTCATAACGCTTCAACCATAAGAGCTAGACTAAAAATGTAAATGCCAAAGTTGTTCAGCAGACACTGACCTTTCCAACAATGTAAATATTGATAGTGCATATCAAACTCATTATTAAATATTTGGCAAGGAATGCTGATATTGTGCATATTTTTTACCTTTTTCGAAAAGCAAAGCACAATATCTTGGTCAGTGTACCATGTAGACCCATTCAATTTGTAATTAATTTATTCATATGAATGTCAGCTTTAAAATGATACCTTAACCATTACTGTGTGATGCTCCTTTTTGGAGATATTCACTGAAATAGGATTATAATATTTCTCATAATTGATAAAGCATCACCTGTAACAGACAGAGACTATACATCAGTGTACAAGTTGAGTGGCTCAAAGTCAGCTTCAAAATGATGCATCATTTGTGTTATCACCATGCTCCCTTGCAAAGATATATGGGCATAATAATGAGAAATATTGCAAATGTGTAATTTTCATAATCCTACAAGACAAACTGTGATATATGTACATGTGTACAGCATACACAGTTCTTTTACTTTGTTATAAGGAGTAACACTGCCTTCAAAATTAAGTATTAAATAGCACATTTACATGATCCCTTGCAAAGTTATTTACCAAATTATGAAAATAAAATCATAATTTCCATAGTCCTTAAACTGATATCTGTACAGCATACAGGCACAGCTTTTTTACGATGTTGTAAGTACTAATACTGTTTTCAAAATGAAGTATTACTTAGCACATTGATATGTTCCCTAGCAAAGTTCTTTACCAAAATATGAAAAAAGTCATAATTTTCATAACCTAAGTTATAAACATACTGTGATATCTGTACACTTGTACAGCATACAGATACAGTTCTTTTCCCATCTTGTAAGCACTAATACTTCAAAAAGTAGGTCTTATTCAGCATGTTGACATATTCTGTACAACAGTTATTTGCCAAAATATGAAAAGTATAATTTTAATAACCGGAGTCGTAAACAAACTGCAATATCTGCATATGTGTACAGCATACAGATAGTTCTTTGCCCATCCTAAATGAGGTTTTACTCAGCATGTTGAAAAGTTCACTAGCAGACTCTTACAACAAATTATGAAAATTCTCACAATTTTCATAACCCGAGTCATAACATGTAATATCTGTACATATGAGTACAACACACAATTGCAGTTTTTTTACTGTGCTGTAAATAGTGAAAAAGGATTTTATAACATTTTAATAGATTTTTTTTCCTTACCGTAGTGGTCCTACTTGTTCATGGCAGTTTTCCATCCTTTGTCTTGAATGTGAAAATGACTTTAAATAATTTGAATAAACAACTTTAAGTAATGTGAATAACAGTGGCAGCTGCTGAGAGTTTTACCTGACAAGTGTTAATGAGTCAGTTATACTGTAACTGCACATACTGTAAATTAGTAATGTGATAATAACTTGCATTTCATTACTGCAAGGTTCTGCATGCTCAGACAAAGGTGATAATTGCTGCACATAAACTGTTGAGTAGACATTCCTGGTGCAGGTGTAATGTAAGACTGAATCTTGACCATCTTAGGAAAACACCTGAGTAATTCAGTAAATATTACTGAGCCCTTGCCCACACCTAAATTGTACACACAAATATAAAAAGGCAGAAATATTGCCCTACATACTGACTTGATCAATGACAGAACTAGTGTAAAAGCAATAACAACATTTATATATCCTTTATATCACTGAGCCCTTCCTCTCACCTAAACTGTACACAGCAGTGACAGAGCCAGAAGTATTGGCCAACAGTTCTGGTTGATCCATGCCAGAATTAGTGTAAAAGAGTAATACTATTTATCTCACTTGTTGACGTCTGTGATATGGGGACAATTGTGAAATAAACTTGACCTACTCAGTTTGCCAACAAAATGGTGAAAGTTGTCAAGACAAAGAATGTCAGAATATAAAGAAAAGGGTAAATACAATGGATATCTAGACTGCCCATAAAGACAAGACTTTGGAAGCCTCAAATAGAATTATGTAAGGAATGCTCCTGCAAAAACATCTTGTATATTTTAATAAGACAATTCACTTTAGACAAATGATTTGTAACAAGTATGCTTAAAGTGCAAAGAACCAGAGAAATCAATCAATAGCAGTACCTAGCATTATGGAAAAGCCAACAGAATGATTTGGAAGGCAGGTACAAACTCCACAGCTTAAATAGTCAAGCATTTAAAATTCTGTTCTTAGGAAACTCCAGTAGATTTAGCAGTATGGTTAACATACACAATTCAAATACTTACAGCTACAATCAGTATTTAGTCCTTGATATTAGTATGCATTTTATAAACTTTCACAGACTAGAGCAGTTCAAAGTATCTTCTAGTCATTCTGCAGTGCAAGTGAATACACCCCAGCTGAGCAGGGTCTTGCCTTTTAATTTTAATTTTAGTTAAAATAGATCTAGAAATTGTATAATGAATGCAGAGCCAACACAAGGAGTATACGGTATGCCCCTTTGTAGAAATATTTAATTGTAGTCATTCAACTTTTTCCATGACTTTAAGGTTTTGACATTCAGACGCTTTTTTTTCCTTTGCTTGAAATAAGATAATAAATTTAGTGCCTGGCTTTAAATTCCTTTCACAAACACATTTTTATCCACATCTATTGTACCATCTGAAGTTATATAGTACTTGGCTATAAAACCGCCTTTTCATTTAGCAACTCCTTCTCAGAACTCAGTTATTCTGTTCTTTGATTATCATTTATTTCTTATTTTTACTGTGTAAACATCTTGCAAAGACATCTTCTACATCATATGTGCAAACATTTTGATGTAAGGAGACATCAAAAATGTTTGGCTACAGCTACTAGAATAATAGGATAAGACACCTGTCCTTTGCAAAAAAAAAAAAAAAAAAAAAAGTTGTTAGCAGAGGGATAGGATGTGAAAATCCCTGCCATTATGAAAAAGGGACATAAAAGGGAAGTAACCTACAAAAATCTGTACAATTAAGAAGTATGCTGGTGCCCCATTGTGGCGACTGCCCCATGTTAGTTGTGAGGTGGGAAGTGAGGGACAATTAAGGTTAAACAGTAAAGTCCCACAACAGAGAACAAGTATCATTCAGCTAAAGCAGGTCAGTAAGATAAAAGCTACCCTAAAAGATAAAAAAGTAATACACGTGCTTACCTAAATTTCCCCTTCCTCTGACCTTTAGTTCTGTCTGGATGCTGAATCCTTGGGCTGCATGACACTTCAGTAGGATGTTACTCTAGAGATAAGGCTCACAATGAATGATTTGCTGTGAAGAGGGATCCTGCAGAAGTCTATAAAGAAAAAGAGAACAACATCACTACAGGAACACCTATTTATTTACCCCCAACAAAAAATTGTGAGGTGAGTAGGTGGAGACATTACACAAGTGGTGGCCATGACTACATGAATCTGATTGGCTGCCACTGCTTACATGATTTCCAGGGCCAGTGAAACAATGCGGTCTAAAGTTTTTGATTTATTATAACAACAGTAACTAAAATTAGGGCTTTATAAGATCTTTTGTATTTTTTTTGGGGGGGGGGGTTAATGCAGGCAAAAGAAGAAATAGTGTGCCTTCATCACTGGGACAGATCTGCCAAATTAAATTACAGTGCAGAGAAAATCATCTAGCTGTGAGTGATGATAACCAGAGAAAGCCCATTTTCTTTAAACTATAGTCAACTCCACTGTGAAAATAAAGTTGAGAAGGTAGTTAACAAAGTTCAAGTACCTTTTCAATTTTGTTTTCATCAGTGGTGTTAAGCTGTCCTTGTAAACATAGTCACACTGCCAGACGACACTTGGGTGTAACGTACAAGAATAGCTATCGCCTCAGGGAGCGCTCTGATATAACCATAGATGCATCCTGTGACAGTATTCGGGGTTAATGAGTTAAATATGTCTGATTTAGTATTTTATTTTATATACACCTAAAACACTCAAATGCACACAGTATTTGTACCTTTTATGCCCTTAGAACCCATTTCTCATTTACTTTTAAACAAAGTCATTTACGTAATAGAAACACACTCCGTTCTTTATACATTATGCAGTTTAAAGCAGTTATACCAATAAAGTGAAAGATGCATCCATTAGTTAGTTTACCATTGCAGAGCCAGCAGCATTTATTACATCACAGTAGTGTGTTTGTGGTTATGCTAAGATTTGAAATGTACATATTTTGTTTTCAGTGGCTTGTAGATGGAGTGTAGACATAAGCTATACTCAAGTGTGGGAATTAGAACATTTTTAGCAATGGCTGCACAGGTATCTGCAGATAAGAGGTGTGCGATTGTGTAACTTAACTTTAGGTGGGGCAGCATTTTAGAAGAGATTTTGTCTGTATGCTTGAGAAGGATGCCTTAAGCATAAGCCCTTGAATACTTTTGGTCCGCAATGTTGGAGATGGGCATGTTATCTTTTTATAACAACTTTCAAGGCTGCTACGTTGAGGGATTTTCTCCCCAGGACACCATTGAAAGTGGGCTCTTCTTGGCCCAATGGACCATCCTGGTAAACAAACTGCAAGTAAATAAAGTTTACCGTACTGAATGCATTACAGAATCTGTGGTGCTGTTCATGGAGTAAACTATAGCTATATATGTTAGTAGTTTACAAAGCAGTTTTCAAACATCTTAGTAATTAGGCAGATATTTGAAATTGGTCTGTAGCCATTTAGACCAATGTGGGAGGGATTTTTGACAATGGTACGTTAATGGAGTGATTGAATGCAGAAGGTACTGTTATTTAGAGATCAAGGATAGATTGAAACAATGAATACACAGACTTTGCAAAAGTGCAGCTAAAACGTACACGGAATGGGGTAAGGGTCTACAGACACCCACGTCTTAGTTGCTTTAAATACCACTATCTTGCAGCCAGGAACATGTGCATCTTGTAGTTCAAACAGCCAGTAGTTAGTGCTCAAGTTCGATTACGTGTTTGGGCAAGGTGCAGCAGCTGTGAAGAGAAAAGGGAATTGTTGCTTAGCTGAATTTGGGAAAGGTTAGGGTGGCAGGAGAGGGAGAGGATAGAAGTGCATGGAATTTCAGGCAGGAATTGAGAAGGAAGTTTAGGGTTATGGAGTAATTGTGGACTTTAGGTTAGGGTAGGGAGTGGTTTAGATAGGATTTATGACCAGGTGGGGTTTTAGGGTTAGAGGTAGGGTTCTGGTAAGGTTATGCAGTTAAGTAGGACTGGGTGGTGGACAGACTAGGTAATTCAGTAGTACTGGACTAGTGGGAGTTAGGGCACTTGCTAGTTAGGACAACTAGCAGTAAGGAGGTGAGTGCAAGCTAGTAGAATTGAGCACTTTTAGCAGGCCCATGGTGTAGTAATTGTTTTATAATCGAATATTTCTCCCTCAAGGTTATGCTTTAGTGTATTTGGTGAAGCATGTGTAATGTTAAAGCTTATGCTGTTTTCTTAAGTTTTCTATGATTCCATAGCTTATTGGATACATTTCTCTAAATCTGCAAGTACCCACCCATGTAGTAACTTTTGTGCAGATCTTTAAAAATAACTAAATAAGCTGTTTGGCTAAATGATGGCACTGGTGCAGAAATAGCCAGAAATGAGAAAAAAACATACCTGTGCACCATAGTACATGGTGCAAAAACCGCTGAACAGCATTTTCACCCTGTCAGCCAACATTTTCAGCTTCTGGTCATTTTTGTAAAACTTGAATTTTTTCTTGTGCTTATGCCACTATATGTAAGCAGTGAAATTTAACCCCTGTGGTATTAGCTTATGGAAACCATGAGGCACATTCACTGTGCATGCATCTCACATTATACATAACGTGATGCCACCAAGGTACGCTCTAAATTTATTGTGGGAGTACTTTTAACAAAAAAGTTTGTATAGCGTTTTTTTTGAAATACAGGCCAAAAACATAAGTAGCGATGAGGGAAAATGCATTGTGGCACTTAACTAATCAGATGCTGTGATGCACATCTGAACATTGGCAAACCCTTTAACAGGAAGCATCTGTGGCACTTAAATGGGGTATCTTCCATGGGCTAAAATCAAATGAGAATGTAGTAACCGTTTGGGAATGCAAATAGTGAAACATAACCTTACAGCTATTTAGAAGCAGGTTTTGCAAGCTACGTTGCAAAGTTATACTGCTGAGTGCGCCTGCCTATGACTAAATAGGGATACAGTAGTAAAATGCTATGGCATCAGGTTTATTCTTGCATTTACAATACCTTGAGATAACTGGGGTCATGCTTTGTTAATTTGGTCAGTGGAACTACATTTGAATTTGTGATGGCTAGAGCTCAGACATATTCACTTCAAAGAAAAGGTTTAATTACTTCAAAGAAAGGGGTTAATTCTAGCAATGCCGCTTTAGATAACTAGCATCACCCTTTGTGAAGATCATGTCTTTTATTTGGCCAAACGGCATACTCACATGAAATGGTCTCAGAGGCTGGACGCTTAGCAATGTACAGTGTGAAATAATGGCTTACCTCTAGGTTCCTTGCCTTCTGTGGTAGTGCCTTGTGTTATGTCCAGTTAGGTAGACTAACCAGACACTTTCATGTTTTTGCTTCCGCCAGACAGTGAACCTACATGAAATACTGTGAGGGGTAAAGACTTGTAAATGGTCAGTACAGAAAAAAAGGTTAAATTTTAGGAGTGCTGTTTTTCAGTAACTGCTGTTATGCTTTGTTAGTGCTACATGAGATGTTTTCAGATGTGTATATTTGCATCACTTTAGAGCTTATTATTGTGTATAGCTTATCCTGTCACCCTTTCATTTGTCAGGCTGTTGGTTCAGTTATGGCTTGCTTCTCTCTTTCACTGTTTGTTTATTTCATCTTGTAGGTGTACTACACCCCCAATGACTTTGTTTAAAAATATATATCTTAGTATTGTCATTTTCCACTGATTGTGCCCTATGGCCCTTCCTTCTGCCACACCTGCATTGTCAGTAAACCAGTTGTTGTCAGTTTGTTACTGTTAGAGAATGGGATAGTTAATTTATACCGCAGCTTCCCTTGTGCCTGTTAAATATTTTTCCGTGGGAATCCTTGATACAAGTTTTGTTCGTGCATCAGAAATCAAAGTCTTGGTGTTACTTGTGGTTGGGTTTTACTCACCTCCAGTGTTTTTTTTTCCAGATCTTTGGTCCATGTGTCTCTAAACTGACTTTACTACTTTGCTTTACTTTTGTTAATTATTTTTCACTGTGCTTTGCATATTGTGTGACAGATGTGAAGTTTCTGATTTAAAAAATAAGTTTGGTTGTGAAATCGCATATGAAGTTTCTTGCGTCTTCTGAAAGGAGCAATGTATAACTTGTTTGGCAGGTTTGAAGATGGCAGTTGTTTCTTTCGGCTTCATGTTTATAAGAAAGTTTATATTAATAGCTAAGCTTCTGTGGGATAGTTTTCTTGATATTTTCCATTTGATGACTTGAGCAGCACTGAAGTTAGTTTATATCTGGAAACTGCTGAGCCCTTTTATTTCCCTTAACTACTCGGAATTTGCTTGTAAAGAAAAAAATGAAATACACTTCAACTAGTAAAACACAAAATTAACCAGCTTTAGGAGCATGAAGGAGTTACTAGGCACTACTGTAATTTCAGTAATGTGATGTCAACTTAAAAATAAGATTTGGTCGATCAAAATGTTACAAAATACATTTGTTGTATTCACAAGATAAAAAAACACTTGGCGCTTTTGCCTCTTTACTGCAAGAGACTTCCTCAGAGTAAAATACATCGTGACATCACTTTCTTAAATGCATTCATTGTTAATTTAAAATGCACAAACCATTATTTAAAACTTCTTCTTCTTCTTTTCCCGGTTAGTGGTCGCCATAGCGGAACTCCGGTCCGCTAATGATTGGCAGTAAATTTTCACAGTGCCGAGTTGCCAGCCTGACGCCCAACCTTCAACAAAGGCATGCCCATTCACGCATGTCTTTCGAACGCCACTCTACCATGGGGAGGACATGCAGACTTCACACAGAAGGTGCTCCAGCCGAGAATCGAACGGGCGAACCTCATGCTGTTAGGCGATGCTATCGCTGCACTACCGCGGCACTTATTTAAAACTATAAACAAACAATTAAATAACCTCTCGTCAACATGAATTTAAAACACCGTGAAATATATGTCTTGTAAAATTCTACTTAACTTATTACAACATATTTGCTTTCATTTTAAGAGTACTAACAGTAGAGGTGTCACCCTGGCTTAATGGTGGCATTTAAAAGTATTTGCCTAAAAGTTTCTTTGATTCTTACACATTTTTATAGTTTCAACCCCTCTCCTGTATATTCACCCTATCTATTGTAAAGAAATTGAACCTTTTATATGTTCTGCAATCCAGGGAGTGTCTGTATAATTCGTTATTTTCCTAATATCATATGTGTATTTGTATATTCTTTTAGCCTCCTTTGAGGTCTTATCTACATAGCCACACATGACGTACAGGTCGCCAAATATACCACTCCTACTGTATTACAGCTGCATTTTCCTGTCCATTTTAGGGTCCTTTCATATCCTTCATCAGTCACATAGGGCCCATCATTGATGTATTTAGAATATTTACAACAACCACATTTCCTCATTCTAGAAATATAGGAACCTAAATTGTGGTTGTTGCCATTCTCTAAATATTTTTGCCTCTATAGTATACCATGCCAGGTTTGTTTCCTCATGTCTTTTAATTCCAATGAAAATATATAATTTCAGCAGTCACATATAATGTTAGTAATTTTTGGAGCTCATTTCATTAAATGGAATAATCATTGCCCCATTTTATTGTACCTCAAATCTTTATCTTTTTCTTTTATACTGTCGCGTAAGTTTAAATGTTTTGTACTTCTCTGGCAAACTAAGAATTGGGATACATTTATCCTTTCTTCCAATAATGATTTCAGTTCTTATTAAATTCAGAAGGGTATCTGGATAGCTTCTTTTTTTAAACATATTAGATTTTTTGTCAGAATTTGAAAATGTTATTACGACTTTAGATACAAGCCTTGATGACCATACCATTTGTCCTTTGACCATGCTCTTCTTTTGAAAGAAAGGGTGACAACTTTGGAAGTGTAGGAATGTGTTGGAATGTTTTCTTTCTTTTTATATTTGATGTAAGCATTTTGTTAACAATATCCCTAGAAGCTGTCACATCCAAGAAAATTAATCTTTTCTTCATCGTAATTTGAAGTGAATTTTAGAAAGTCAGTTGTGTTCAAATAATCAACAAATTGAAAAACAGTTTCTTTATTTCCTAACCATAGTATAAACATGCCATCCCAAAATCTGAAATATCTGTATATTTGGTTGTTAAAAAAGGAATTAAAAACAAAAACAATGTTCCCAGTCTACTAACACCAAGTTTGCATATATGGGGGCACATCTTGCTCCCATGGCTACCCCTGAAATTTGTTGAAAATATTCTTTCAAAATAGTTATTTTTTAACACCAAATCCAAAAATTGCAGAATACAAAAACATTCCATGTCCCCCACCCAGACTTTGGTTTCTGTACAAACTGTTAATAAAAAAATTCCATTCCTTGATCAAGAGGTGTAATCGAGAATAAGTTAATAGCATCTACAGTACCAAAAAGGAGGGCTGGGCAGCTATCAGGTGTATATATATCACTTTATATGCAGAAGACAGCTGTACTAGGCTTAGGTGTTGTGTGAGTTCGAGCCAATTTAGTTCTTTCAGAGCTAGACAGTGGTGGGAACAGTAGGGGTAAGCTGTGGCGAATTTGGCAATTTTATGGTAGCAGGATTGGAGCTTGTTTTTGAGAAGATTGTAAATTGGTGTGTAGGGGGGCTGCATATACGAGTGAGGGAAGCAAATAGGTGTCGGCGAGGGTTTTTCTGGTGGAACTATCCAAGAAAGTTTTTTGTCTGTAGAGTGTTCCTAGTTTGACATTTTTTTTTTAATGCTATTGCAGATGTGCTGTTCGAAAGTTAGTTTATCTATGGTTACTCCTAGAAGCTTAGCTGTGGGAACTGTTTCAATTTCTGTTATTCTGCGAGAATATTTTAAAGTCGGATGAGATTGGCTTTGTCGAGAAAAGCAGGAGTTTACTTTTTTAGGATTTAAAAGTAGCTGGCTTTCTCTCAGCCGTGTCTCTATTGAGTTGAAGGTGGCTTGGGTGATTTGCTGGAGTTGTGCGTTACTGGAGAAGGAAATTATGGTAGTGTCATCTGCTTATTGGATAATGGAGTAAGGCGTGTTGAGGTATGAAGGTTGTTGGTGAAAATATTGAAGAGTAAGAGTACAAGTAGGGACCCTTGTGATACCCCAGTTATGTTGATTTGATATTGGGATAATTTATGTTGCCATTTGATGCACTGATGGCGGTTGGATAGGTAGCTTGCAAACCATTGGAGAGATTGTGGGGTGCAGCCTATAATGGATAGCTGATGAAGTTTGTTGTGGGACACTGTGTCAAATGCCTTTGATAGGTCTAGTAGTAAGACAGAAGTGATATTATCAGGTCTAGTAGTAAGACAGAAGTGATATTATCAGAGTCAATGGATTTGGACACACTGTCCATGAAGGAGATTAGGGCAGTGGTGGTGCTGTATGATGGACGAAAACCATGTTGGGTAGGGGTAATTAGTTTGTATTGGATGAGGTGGTAAACAGTTGCTTATGTATGTATTTTTCCAGGAGTTTGTAAAGAGAGAGGATGGAGATTGGTCAATAATTGGATAGTTTAATGGAATTGCCCCCTTTATGTAAAGGGGTGATGGATTTTGCCAGAGGTTGGGGACAATGGACTATGCTATCTGCAGCAAGTTTAAAGTATTCGGGGGGGGGGTTGTCAAAGGAGAGGGATCATGGTTTTAGTTTCTAAATGAGAGAGGTATGGAGAGGTTTAAGAGAAAAGGGGATAGAAGATGTAGTACTGGTTTGTTGGAAATGTAAAGGGTTTTTTTTTGTTTGTGCAGGAGCCTTGAGATAGGGGTAGAGGGGGATCAGAGATGGGGCTTGATGTAGTTGTAGAGATGGGATTTGTTACCAGTTTGCTGATGCTGTTTATAACGTGAGAGTTAAACAGGTTGGCTATCTCTGAGGGTGTTTTGTCAGGGTATGGTCATGGAGTTTGTTTAGAGCATGGGGTAAGCAGGTTTGAGATGTTTCCAAAGTTGTTTTAGGCTATTTTTGTGGTTTGCCAGTTGATTGGAAGTGTGTGTGTTTTTTTTTTTATCTAAGTTCACTAGTTTTTTTTTTTTTTTTGCTTTATTTCATAGCTGTTTATATTTGATTGTTGGCATCGGATTTGTTATTGTGCCATTCATTCCATGCTTTATCTCTGTCTTGTAGAAGTTATTTGGTATTTTTTGCTAGCCAGGGAGAATGGGTAGTTTTAATTCTTTTGGTGCGGAGGGGGCTAGGCTGTTGATGGTGTTTAGAAATATATTGTTGAAGTATTCAAGGGCGTTTTCTAGTGGAAGTGTTTTAAGTGCGTTCCAGTTAGTGTATTTTAGGATTTCGTTAAACTTTTGCTGGTCAAAGTTTCTAGTATTTTTGGTAGTTTTGTGTGTGTGGGTTCTTGTAGTTTGTGGTGTGGCTCTGTATTTGAATATGGGTAGGTGGTCATTAAGAGTATTTGGTAGAGTGTGGAGAGAGTAGTTTTAATTATTTTCGTGCGGAGGGGGACTAGGCTGTCGAGGGTGTTTAGAAATATATTGTTGAAGTATTCAAGGGTGTCTTCTAGTGGTAGTGTTTTAAGTGGGTTCCAATTAGTGTGTTTTAGGATTTCGTTAAACCTTTGGTCAAAGTTTCTAATATTTTTGGTAGTTTTATATGTGTGGGTTCTTGTAGTTTGTGGTGTGGCTCTATATATGAATATGGATAGGTGGTCACTAAGACTATTTGGTAGAGTGTAGGGAGTAGAGCATTTGTCTGGATTAGAAACAAGTATTCAATCAAGAGTTGCACCTAGGGTATTGCTGTTATACACGTGGGTGGCACTGGTAATGAGCTGGGTATAACCATAGAGGCTTATGCTATTAGTAGGGGAGTCGATCACCAGATCCTGCCAGTTACCGTTGATATCTCCCATAATTATAGTCTCATTACTGATATTTTCAGATATCCAAGAGAGAATATCTTCCATAGTTTGGTTGTTTTGTCCAGGGGGTATATATAGACAAACAGTGCATAGTAGTTTTGCTTTGTTAATTTGCAGGGTTCTGATTAGAATTTCAGCATTGTTAAAAGTTGGTATTCCTTTAGGGAAAGGTGATATTGTGATGGAGTTGGGATAGGTAAATAAATAGATCAATAAAAAATGCTTACATTTATGGTCAGCATGTGCTAATGGTTCTGTTTTTGACCCCTTGGCAGCTACTACTGGTCTTGATGATAGGTCAAGTGCATTTTTGTGGACCTTCGGAATTCTGAAAATGGTCAATATGACTGGTTTTGCAACCATCACAAAGTGAAAAACATTGTAAGATAGACTTACTTGACATAACATATCAAATAAAATGGCATCTGTTGTAGAATATGCCAGAAATACTTCGTCTAGATACATTTCTGTATATATTTGTGTAATATAAAATGTCCATTTTACCACTATAAGAAAATTGATCCATAATGGTAACCCCACCCCCTTTACCAGATGTTATCACCCTTACTGAGTTTTCACTTTTCAAAATAGTCAAAGCTGTTTGCTACCCTACAGTTAAATTATCATTCTACTTGTGTGACTTAAATAGCAAGTTCCTGATCTGCCCTTCACACATGCGTTCAAATGTAAGAGTCTCAGGATGGGAGAGTGGAATAAAGATACTCTTCCTACTTAACCCCACTTCTTGCATGTCACTTTTTTTATCATTAAAAATATTTTTAAGTTTAACTAACTTGTATAGAATTTTAATTGCAAAAGCAAAGATGCAGTGTCACTTTTAAATCGTGGGGCAAATGTGCAATCTTTTAATAATGGGGATCGAATATCATTGTTGATTTCAGTATTGCTGTAGTCGTAAATTTTAAAGTGAGGCAGTCTGATTTGCTTTGAGCATCCTCTAAGCCATTAGAGTTAAACATTAGTAATTCTTTCTGCCTTTTCTCCTTGTGTTTCTCTTCGCTGGTCATCATGGACTGGATTTCTGGTGAACTGCTAGTCAGTTGCTGTTGTGGTTTTCATTGTTGTCTCCATGGTGGACTGTGCTTGTGGATTCTAAAAAAAAAAAAAAAAACTTCCTCTTGGGTGTTAAGGATTTGGGGCACAATAAAATCAGGGCAGTAATTATTCCATTTAATGAAATGACCCCAAGAATTACTAACGTTATATATGTGACTGTTGGATTTATATATTTTAATTGGAATTAAAAGACATGTTGGGAAACAAACCCAATACAGTATACAGTAGAGGTAAAAATATTACATTTTTTAAAGAATGGCAACGGTCACAATTTAGGTTCCTCTATTTCAAGAATGGGGAAATGTGGTTGTAAATATTCTAAATATATCAATGATGGGCCCCATGTGACTGTTGAGGGATATAAAGGATCTTAAGATGTCCAGGAAAATGTAATTGTAATACAGTAGAAGTGGTATATTTGGTGACCTGTACGTCATGTGAGGCTTTCTATGCAGGTAAAACCTCAGAGGCTAAACGATAGAAGGTATGAAAACATACAATATTAGGAAAAAGAGGGAAAATACATTTACTAGACACTCCCTGGTTTGTAGGGAATATAAAAGGTTCATTTTCTTTATAACGGATAGAGTGACTATACAGTACAGAGGTAGCGACTATAAAAACATGTTAGAATCAAAGGAACTTTTATGACCATCATTAAGCCAGGAATTAACGATAACATTTCTATTGCTAGTATTCTTAAAATGAAGCAAATATGTTGTAAAATCCTACTTAACATATTACAAGATATGTATTTCACAGTGTTTTAAATTCATGGTCACAAGAGATTCATTTTTTAATTTTTTGTTTATAGTTTTAAATAATGGTTTGTGAATTTTAAATTGACAAGTAAATGTATTTAAGGAAGAGATGTCACAATGTATTTTACTCTCAGGAAATCCCTGGAAGTACAGGGAAGAAAGCTGTAAGTCTTTTTTATTTTATTTTGTGAATGCAATAAATGTATTTTACGACATTTTGATCAACTGAATCTTATTTTTAAGTTGACATCACGTTAGTGACGTTACAGTATTGCCTAGTAATTCCTTCATACTCTGAATTTGCTAACAGGCTTTGCTTTTTAATTGTCACACCTGAGTGGATATTATTCTCTTGAGCTTAAAGCTTTTGATTATTAAAAAAAGGCTGTACACAACTGAGTTAAAATAAGTGTATTTATTTGTTCTGTGGCTAAGTGCCATATTCTACCCACTGTCCTTTCAAAGGTGATACTTGTCACCCAGTGGGCTTACAGTAGCCAGTCAAGATAAATAATGTAAAGAGAAATTGTAAAATACAAAGAAAATATATATTGATAGAGCAACATGACAACTGTGTCATATATTATGATAACCAGTACAACTTTGTATATGACAGGTGAAAAGAGCGGATTGATAGCATTTTTTTTCTCTGAGAAGTAATGATCTTGTTAACCTTTACTATCCTGTTATTTCTGCAGCTCACCAAAACAGAGTGACCATGGTTCTCTTCATCTTAGAAATGGAATGGGTGTTGAGTACGGGTCAAGACAAAGCATTCACCTGGCATTGCTCAGAAAGTGGACAGCGGCTAGGCACTTACCGGCTGAATGCTTCAGCTTCTTGTCTGCAGTATCCTTTGTAATTAAGAGTGGTAATTTCAGTGTTTCCAATTTTCTAGTTCATCTCCAGCTAGCTTTTATGCCATGAGGTGAGTGTACACCCACCTGTGGAAATTTTATATTATGACCTGTAATTTTTATAGTACTCCTTAATGAAAGAGTACATTTCTTAGTCTTTTAATAACTCTTCACTTTACTAACGATCTGTAATGTTAATAGTTTGTATTAGGACAACTGCTTAACCTGCAGCTGAAGATGTGAAAATCTTTTTGTTCTGTCAGAGGTAAAAATAAATGTATTTAAATGTACAGATTGTAAATAGGATAATTAATATTTAAAAACAGAAGTGAGGGATAGTTGTGTTTAAATATTGACTGTATAGATTTTTACTTTGTCTTTTTGCATCTGGAGCATTTCTCTCCGGGCCTCCGTTGAAAACAGGCTCTGTGGAACCTAGTCGGACATTCCCGGTCAACAAATGATAAATAAATAAAAAAATAAAAATAAATTTATGTTCTCTTATAAAGGCTTCATTCATATCAGGTAAAACGTGATCACTAAACAAAATATAGCAGTGATTTTTGTCAAGCTTCTAAAGAGAGAGCAAGTACTGTTGAGTTTTTAAAAAAAATGCAAGCTGATTTTAAAACTTGGATGAGCAAACAAACTTAACTGTACCTTTAATAGAAACAACAATAATGTAAGTACAAAATGTTATAAAGGAGGGATTACATAAACAGATCCATGCTGTTTCAGAAAATGTGGTCAGAGCGAACAGAAAGGTAAGAAAAAATGTAGTGGAGATGAGCAGCATTAAGATGCATCAGAGGACCCCAAGAGGGAAATGAAGGGCAAGAGTATGGAGAAATGTTGGAAGCAGCATGATGGGCACTGCCATCACATCTGACCACTGCTCTGATTATAAGATTTGGGACTGTGCAGTTGTTATGCAGTTAAAAGTAAGTTGTTCTGTTAAACCATACTTCATAATGATGTTCACCATTCCTACTGCTGCAGTAGCTTTTAGGCTATGTGGGTTATATCCTGCCCAAGATGCAAAAACCAGCCAGCTTCAAAAAGCTCTGGCTTCCTCCCAGATAATTGACTGCTGATTGGCCAACCTTAAGAAGGGAGATTAGCAGAGTGAATTTTTTCTCAGAACTTTCTTGCTGACTTGAAGAGAAGCAGCTCTGAGGCTTCACAGGAGCAGCAGTCAGCTATGAGCTTTGTTTCTGGCAGATAGGTCCCCACAGGAGAAACCTTCCATGCAGAAACTGTTGCCTTTTAAGAAAATCCTATTTTATTTATTTATTTTTTTTTTACTAAAGTAGTATTTCTTATTTAAGAAAACAGCATTTTTTCACAATCTCTAATGTTTCCTGTCAAGGACCACTATCTTTAGTTTTTGAATTTTACTATCTAGGAGCTATTTTTGTGGAAAAATATGTATTGCTTGTATAAATTTTGAATTTTATGACTAAGATTTGTCAGGGAAGATTTTAGTAATGGGTAGAATATTGAGGTGGGCATGTAGTGCTTCCATATACTTTGATATATTACCTGCCATTTTTTTGTCAGTGTGCTTCTAAATTAAAAACAAAAACTATTCTGAAAAGGAATTTTGTGCACTGGTTTTGCATTTACTAGTGAAGGGGCTGGGTAAGGTAGTGTAAATGAGCTGCTTGTAAAGACTTTGTGCTTACCTACCTTCCAACTGACTTGTTCCAGCAATGCTTATTGGCTTTGACACCTCCTCCTTGTCTGCAGCATGGATAATTACTCCATTTCTTCTGGTTCTTTTCCTCCTGTAACTAGAAAGAAAAAACAACTTGTCAAAGAGCCCTTGCTGATGTAGAGGGCACGATTTACATGTTGAATCTTTAGTGGCCATTTGTTCCTCAGACCACTCACTCACCACTCCCGACTTCCTTTGATGTAGTCCTTTCAGCCACAATGAACTGGGAGTCAGCCATGTCCTAATTTGGCTTGTTCCAGTGTCCAGCCTGGGCATGGGAGAACCATCCTTTCTAGGTCAAGAGGACACTCCAGGAGATTCTTCTCTGGGTAACCAAGAGAAGAGACCGCTAGATTGGGCTGACATTTCAACTCCAAGCTAGCCATAATCATTTGTTGTACCTTTAAACTAAAAACAAAAGCTTAAACATTGTTCTTCTGAAGAAATGGTGTCTGTCTGAACAGATTATTTTCTTACTTAGCCAGTTATTTGTTGCAGACTGAAAACCCTGGTGCTCAGAAGCCTTTGCCTGGGGCCAGCATTAATAACGAAATTCCTGAGGACATTGAATCCGATGTTCCTGATATTGATAGAGATAGGGCTTCCTCAACAGATTTTCAAGCAAAAGACAAAGATTCAGAGGATGCTTGTATCTTGCATCTTTCTGTGGAGGAGTTTTCCTTCAAATGGACCATTGTCAAGATAAATTAGTTGTTTTTATGGGAGCAAATCCAAGTTCCCCCTGAACTGAGGAGATATGATGTGTTACAAATAGAATGTGTCTCATTCTGCACCCATTCTCCCATTCTGTCAGCATTGGAGGATGTGTTAAATGTAGCCTGCGATAATCCTGATACAACAGTCAGTCTCTATGAAGGCAGACAAACTATATGAATTGCCTCAGACTAATGCATTTCTTTTCTGTCAGCTCAGATGTGATCCACCAACTGTTTGTTTACTTGCCAGCTTGCAACAAATTGCTCTTTAACTTCAATCCATCTCCTTGGGACAAAGAAGGCAAGGTATTGAGTCACTTGGGAAAGAGAATGTTTGTTTTCTTCTTCCACTTTAGCTTTCATAATTCTTAATTGTGAGACCTACATGTGAAAGTTTATGCTAAGTTATATGGGCAGTCTGAGAGATTTTACTGCCACTCTTCTTGCAGAAGGTAGCTCCTTTCTAAATCTTATTGTTTCTACTCTTTTCTGAGGTATCTAAACATGTTTTGAAGCATGTGCATGATTGTGCAAATACTGTTTCAAGGACCACTGCTACTGCTGTAGTTTTGAGGAGATGCGCCTGGTTATGTAAACAAAAGTTTGCTGATGAGGTAGAGTCTGAAATTTTACAGTTTACCTTAGACAAAGAGGAATTATGTGACACGTCTGCTACCCAGGTTCAGTTTGGTTAAAGAAGGCAATTAATGCAAAGAGTGCTTAAGATTTTCAGGTTCCTCAGTATAAATCTTTCAAGTCCCTCTCTACTTTTTAAAAGCAAAGCAAATAATCTATGCCATATTTTAGCAAACAGAACAAAAGAGATGGCTAGAGGGGAATAGTAATAGGAAGCAGGGGCTGTTTCAGGAAAAAGGGACAGTTTTATAGTTCAGGATGACTATGCCAGGATTCTTCACCCTTCCCTTAACCTGTGGCCCACAACTCTACAAATCTGTCCCCAAAACTGCCTGTCAACATTCCCCTTTGACTACAGATTTTTTTCAGATTATTGGGTGCTAAACATCATTCAGGAGAGTTGCAGTTGGCAGTGGATGCAAATACCTATTTTCAGGGGAATATCTCCACACCCTCTGAACCAAACAGAATTACTTCTCACCTGCTGCAGCATTTACACTCTAGGAGCCATGGATGCCTTTAATTCAAATAGCCTAAGGCTTCTATTCTAGAATGCCTTTGGTGTAGAAAGGCAAGCCTTCTTGGAGACTAGTACTAGATCTTTCCTTTTTAAACCTGATTGTGATAGCACCAAAGTTCAAAATGCTGACCCATCTGAGTCTGTTACCCTTCATTTCTCCACTGAGTCTTACGTTAACATTTGACCAAAAAGAAGCTTATCATATTCCCATACCTATAGGCTTCAGGACATTTCTTTCAAATTCTCTGTCTCTGGGTCACATTAACAGTTCTGTGCATTCCGCTTTGGGTTATCTACAGATCCAAGGGTGTTTACAAAATGCCCAGCCCCAGGCATAGCTCATTGCAAACTGAATGGCATTTCTCATATTCCTAGATGACTTTCTGATCTGTGCATTGTCTTATTCCAGATGTCAGGAGTCCTTAACTTGGGTTATGTCTCTACTGAACAGTCTGGGATTCCAGATTATTTTATTTACCAGGAAATTCCAATTGGACACAGGTCCTTTTTCAGTGAAGGCACGGGGAGAAAAGCTCCACAGAACAATAAATGAGCAGTAGAGTACATGAAGAACAACTGAATATACATACAATAGCAAATAATACATACTGCAGCAAACATTAGCTATACATACAACATGAAACATAGTAATGAATAGATATACCAATATCTAGCTAGAGGCTAGGAATAAAGGTAGGATGTATATACAGATAGTGCTAAGCGCAAACGGATACTGTTCTAAACTCATATACTTAAATCTTCTATACAAATGTCGCACTAAAGTCAAGCGGATACAAAGCAGAAGCTCCACATGAAGGTGGAACAAACTAGAAGGGCTACCTGGATGGAAGGGGAAGATAGAGGAGTAAGAGACTACACTGAGTGAGTAGTATATGTGGTAGTGAGAGGAAGCTAGGTGCAAGCCAGCTGGATATGTATTTGGAGTTGAGATGAAGTGAGGTAGTTAAGCATGTTATAACAGGTCTGAGAGACTGTGTGAGGAGGGAAGGGGAGGGTAAAGGGTGAGCCAGAGCTTGCAGAGGAAGGACTGCAATGATCAGACGGTGTGAAGCAGGGTGGCTAGCGGAGAGGAGAGAAAGGGGAGGTAAAAGGACGGTTACTGGTCAGGATTGGTGAATGGGCATAACCAGAGACTTTTTATGTGAGTTTTAGTGTAGGCTTGAAGTGATTGCAAGAAGGTAGTGTAGTTTCAGAGGGGAGGAGATTGTTCCATAATTTGGATATGATGCAGGAGAGTAGTGCTTCTCCCGCTGAGTTCTTGGGTTTGGTCACTAGAAGTAGGTCATTGTTGAAGAGTGAGAGTAGTAGGGGACCAAGGGATGGAGCCTTGGGGAACACCGAGTGTTACGGGAAGTCAATAAATTAGAAAAATGTACAAAACTCCTCGACTCCTTCACACCGAATTGTGTTTCGAGGTTGCCTGTCAGCAAAATGTCTTTCTTACACAGGAAAAGGTGCATTTTATCTGGAACCTTTCCTGAACTACTCCAGTCAGTCTCAGATTTATGCAAGCAAATTTCTCAGGAGCCTAGGGTTCATGGCTTCTGTGATTCTCATGATTTTTCTAGCCAGATTACACGAGAAAGATTCAGTGGTTTGTATATATATAACAAAGCACACAAGACACAGCATTTGCATTCTCTGGAATGTCATATCCCAGTTTTGGCTTTGTGAAAAAGGAACCCCATTGGTGGAGACATCAAATACAACTGAACCCATGTCTCCCCTTCGTTCCTGTGCCCACAAGCCAATTTCTCACCACAGATGCCTCATATTTTACTTAGGGATCACTTTTCAAGGGGGTAAAGGCGCAAAGCCTGTGGAAGTCTTCTACTAGACCAAAGTACATAAATGTCAAACACATGTTGGCTGTGATCCATACTTTGAAATTTCATCATCGTCTCTGGTCCATGGATCCTGTACAGGTGATAATAGACAATACCTGATACTTAAGCAAGCAAAGGGGTACCAGACCTTATTCTCTATGCAGGCTGGTCTTGATAGCTTGGTAGGTTTATGACATTCCTTAATTCTACAAGTATTTTACATTACATCAGAGCAAAATGTAGTGGCAGGGAAGCTGAGCAGGACTAGGACAGACCCTAATAAATGGAAATTAAATGAGGGCGCCTTCCAGGGATTGGTCTCATTGTGGAGAACAGCTGAAATAGATCTGTTTGCCTCCTTTCAAAACAAACTAAGCAAGTCCTGCACCAGGGTTCCTGGTAAGCAAGCCTGGAAAACAGATGCTTTTCAATTCCCATGGATGGGAATATTCCTTTGTGCATTGCACCCTTTCCACAGATATCCAGAGTAATTGTTGACTGGGAAAGGTCGACTGGGCAAAAGCCAGTTTTTCAGAAGAAGCCTGGGGCGCGAAGAGCACCTACACTACTACAAAGTTCAGTTACATGTACAAAATGAATGATTCATGTACATAAACATGTTTACATGCTTAATTTACTGTCCACTAGTAATTGTGGTGACTCCCTTTTGGCTCAAGCAGCATTAATTCTCCCTTCTTATCTAATTGGCTAAGGGCAGTTACTACAAGCTTCCGCATAGACTGGACCTACTTAGATCACAAGACAGGGGAAGTTTGATGCACCCCATTCTCAAGCAACTTCAGTTAACTACCTGGATGATTCAGATTTTGATACATTTTAGGTACTTATTTCTTGAAGACGTATTTATAGTAGCTGCTAAAGGAGGCAAGAAAACCTGCTTCTAGACAATTATAGATTGGCAAATGGAAGAGGCTTTCTAGTTCTAAAAAAAAAGACTCTCAATGAGAAACTGGTGTAAAAAGTACAAAATCAACAGCAAACACCAGAGCAGAGTGGGGAGTTAAAACTAAATAAATTTATTTTTAGCGTACTTCTTAAAACCACAGCTTTTATCTAGTATAACCACTGGACTTATTCAGAAAACAAAGGACAATCAAATGCATTTATTTTATATGCTAAAACAGTCACATAGCATTGTTGCAGGATAAAAAATATAATTTACTAAAAAATATTTTCAAGTCCATTATCATATATCCAGTAAAAAATCTTAAAAATATATGAAAAAAGAGCAATTACCTATAGTATTTTAATCTTCTATTTTTAAATACATTTAATATTAATAATCCTTTTTAAACCAGGGCTCTTGACTGCCATTGTGTTTCTTTAGTTTTTGACCAGCTCCTGTAGTCTTCCCCACATATCCAAATGTAAACAATCAAGAACAAAAAATAAAAACATCTTCCAGTTGGAACAACTAACTGTATGCGTATACAAAGTATTCCTTAAATCTTTACTTTGCATCGCATAAACATGTTCCCTAATCCTTTTTATTCAGTGTTCTTGTCAAACTTATATAAAAGGCAAGACAACAAAAGCAGTGAGCTGCATCCATAACCCCTCTTAAATTTCAGTTATACCTTCTATTTGCTCCAGTGAAGGTACTTAAATGTTCAGAAATGTTGGGTTCTTCTATAATAAACTGATGGGTACTACTGTTCCTGCACTTAAAAGAACCATTTCTTTAGATTTCTCAGGTAAAACAACTAAAGTATTGAAATGCTGTCTTTATTTTCGTGTTACAAAGTAAAGATTTAAGGAATGCTTTGTATAAGCATACAGTTATTGTTCCAACTGGAACACTTTTTTTATTTTTTTGTTCTTGCTTACCTTTGTGTATGCAGGGAGGAGACTACAGAATTCAGAAACTAAAGAAACACGATGTCAATTAAGATTAAGGGTGAACAAGAGCCCTGATTTAAATGGGACTAAAGTGTATCTAAAAACAAAAAAAATAAGAGGTTAAAACACTAATTTTTCATTTATTAATAATTGTTACATAAGATGATGGACTAGAAATGATTTTTAGTAAGTGATACATATTTTTATTTGACAATATCGTGTTTGTTTAGCATATAAAACAAATGTATTTTCTGTTTATTTTCTGAAGTCCAGTGTTGGTATTAGATGAAACACTGTTTTAAAAGTATCCTAAAAATAAATTATGTAGTTTTAATACTCCGCTCTGCTCTGATATTTTCTGTTGATTTTGCTTGAGGTTTTCTAGTTGGTGTCTAGACAATAACCAGTGTCCCATCAGGGATTTTGTACCACTAGTGCAGAAATTTGTTTGTGTTACTATCCTCTGGTCTTGCTTCTTGCTAATATAAAAGTTCATCTTATGAACATATCAGCATGTCTGCTCCTCTTTCTTCTCCATTTCTGGTAAAACAGTTTCTGAAAGGAATTTTACATCTGAGACCTCTTTTTAAGCATGTTGCTCCACCTTGGGAACGTAACTTTGGACTGGAAAAGTTAACTCTACCCTTGGCACCAAAAGCAGCTTATTAACAATCCAAATCCTATGTTAACTCTACCCTTGGCACCAAAAGCAGCTTATTAACAATGCAAATCCTATGTTAACTCTACCCTTGGCACCAAAAGCAGCTTATTAACAATCCAAATCCTATGTTAACTCTACCCTTGGCACCAAAAGCAGCTTATTAACAATCCAAATCCTATGTTAACTCTACCCTTGGCACCAAAAGCAGCTTATTAACAATGCAAATCCTATGTTAACTCTACCCTTGGCACCAAAAGCAGCTTATTAACAATCCAAATCCTATGTTAATTCTACCCTTGGCACCAAAAGCAGCTTATTAACAATCCAAATCCTATGTTAACTCTACCCTTGGCACCAAAAGCAGCTTATTAACAATCCAAATCCTATGTTAACTCTACCCTTGGCACCAAAAGCAGCTTATTAACAATGCAAATCCTATGTTAACTCTACCCTTGGCACCAAAAGCAGCTTATTAACAATGCAAATCCTATGTTAACTCTACCCTTGGCACCAAAAGCAGCTTATTAACAATCCAAATCCTATGTTAATTCTACCCTTGGCACCAAAAGCAATTTGTTAACAATCCAGAGCCTCAGTCATCTATGATAACCAAGCAGGACTTGCCTTGTGTCATATTTTCTGAACTGTGAGACGTATGAAACTGTTAAATGTCTGGCTTTATTGAATGACTGTAACATTCCATGAGTTACAAGGGACAGGGCAGGCATAAGATGCAAAATTAGGAGGTTTCTGTAAAGCCGGGGACAATTGCAAGAGATATTGTGGGGCCTCTGAGTACCCCAAGTTCCACAGAGAATAAGTATATCCTAGTGGTAGTAGATTATGCTACCAGATATCCTGAGATGGTGGCTCTGTCCTCCATCAAGGCCGAGAAGGTGGTAAATGCTTTGCTAGAGGTTTCCAGCAGGGAAGGTGTCCCAAGAAAAATACTGACTGACAAAGTTGCCAATTTCATGTCAGACCTGCTGGCTTGTCTGTGGGATGAAGCACACAAAAACTACTCCCTACCACCCCAGACTAATGGTCTTGTGGAGAGGTTAAACTCTGTGATAAAGATCATGCTACAGGCTTTTGCAAACCAGTTTAAGAGAGAGTGGGACAAATGTTTGCCCCATCTGTTTGCTTATAGAGAGGTGCCCCAGGAATCCACAGGTTTTTCGCCCTTAGAGTTGCTGTATGGGCATAAAGTGAGGGGGCCTTTAGATATTATTTGTGATGAGTGGGAGGGTGAGTATGAATCCCACAAGGAGTCTGCTGTGGCACATGTCCTAAACCTCAGGACAAGGCTCAGGGAACTCTTGGGCATGGCCCAGGAGAACCTGGAAGGAGCCCAACAGCAGCAAAAGGTCTGGTATGACAGGATTGCTTGAGCCAGAGAGTATGCTGTGGGACAGCAAGTGATGGTCCTCATTCCTGTAAGACACAATAAACTGCAGACAGCTTGGGAGGGACTCTTTAAGATGGTAAGGAAGGTTAGTGATGTTAACTACATGGTAGATCTGCTAGGCAGGTGGCAGGGGCACAAATTGTACCACGTTAACATGATGAAGCCTTACCATGATAGAGAAGCCCTTGTGCTGAGTTTTTGGAGTGGGTGGCAGGAGGAGTCTGAGGAGTGGGGATCTGGTGATTGATCTCAGTGAGGCTCAGACTGACACCTCAATGGAAGGGGTAGCAGTGTCCCAGCAGCTATCGCCTACCCAGGTGTTTCAGCAGTTTGGAGACATGTTCACAGGGAAACTAGGGTGCATCCACCATGTGGATGCAGGGCCCCAAAGACCTATAAAGCAGAAACCATACAGGATGCCTGAGCAAGTCAGACAGACTCTGAGGGAGGAGATACAGGCAATATTTTAACTGGGAGTAATCCTGGGCCTCCCTAGTGGTGCTGATACCAAAAAAGGATGGTGGCTCCAGGTCCTGTGTGGGCTACAGGAAACTAAAGAGTCACACAGAGTCAGATGCTTCCCCCATGCCTAGGACAGAAAAAAGCCCTACAGTTGCTGGGTGGGGCTAAGTATTGGACCACTGTTGATCTTACCAAGGGCTACTGGTAGGTGCCCTTGACCCAACACTAGAGAGAGGTCAGCCTTTGCGACTCCTTTTGGCTTGTTTGTATGAGTTCATGAAGATGCCCTTTGGGATGAAAAATGCCCCAGCGACTTTCAGAGGCTGGTAGAGCATATCCTAGCAAGAGGTTATGCCCTTGCTTACCTGGATGATATTGCCATCTACAGCCATTCCTGGCAAGACCATCTTCAGCATGTCAGGGAAGTGCTGGGCAGACTGCAGAGGGCAGGGTTGGCCATTAAACCCAGTAAGTGTCAGATGGGTATTGCAGTGGTCTCCTACCTGGGACATAGAGTGGGGAGTGGTAAGATCAGGCCAGAACCTGCCAAATTGGAAGCCATTAAGGTATGGCCTGCCCCTATTACCAAAACGTAGGTGAGGGCATTCTTAGAGACAACAAGGTATTATAGGAAGTTTGTTCCCAGTTATAGTGTCATAGCTGCTCCCCTCACAGACATGACAGGGAAAAACAGGCCAGATAAGATAGTGTGGACCCCAGCATGTGAGCAGGCATTCTAGAAACTTAAAGGAGCTTTGGGAGGGACCCCCTGTGTTAGTCAGTCCAGATTACAGCAAAGATTCGTTGTGCAGGTAGATGCTTTAAACCATGAGTTGGGGGTTGTACTTAACCAGATTGCCTCAGAGGGAGAAGAGCACCCAGTGGTATATCTCAGCAGTAGACTCCAACCCATGGAGGAATGTTATTCAGTTGTAGAAAAGGAATGCCTAGCCATAGTATGGGCACTACAGAAGCTTCAGCCTTATCTGTATGAAAGGAAATTCACCGTAGTTACAGACCACAATCCCTTAACGTGACTAGTTAAAGCCAGCCAGTAAAATGCCAAGTTGTTAAGGTGGAGCTTAGGATTGGAGGCATATGACATTGACAGTACAGCACTGTAGTGGGATCAGCAATGCCAATGCAGATGGACTCTGAAGACAGGGAATAGGGTAATGTATATTCTTAGATAGGCTTATTTCTCTCAAGCCATGTTTCTCAAGGGTCACTTGAAAAATTAGATTGAGTCTTCGGTGGGGGGGTGTGATGATATGGGCAGTGCCAGCATAGCCAGCTGGAATTTTGTAAAGAATAATTTGTCCTTTGAATAGCAAACTGATTTATACAAGATGCTGTGCTACACATGTATTAGAACTGTATGTCATTTGTATATATTGAGTATTTTCATGTACTTCTACTATTTATTATTAAAAGAGTACAGCGGGTTTCTCTAATGCATTCCTCAACTTCCCGGCCCTTTTCCTCCCTATTTATATTGTCCTCAGTAAAGCAACGTCAGTAAAGCGTTTACAGTTTTTTTTAATTCCCCTTACTTCTGTAATAGAAGCCTACCTTAGCATACTGTGATGCTTTCCCCTTCAAAATGATTCTCTCGCGCTTTAGTAAAGCTTGCTGGAGTCACCCAATTACTGACGTCATCAAGGCCAGGCAGTGCAGGTACTTTTTTTTTTTAACCATTTCCCTCCCCCAAAGTGGCATCACCATGGCCGTTCTGACTAAAACAATGAGAACCACCCATTCTGTGATGTCACGGCTCCCTTGTCCTTCCCCCAGCCTTTGAGTGCGCACATACAACTGTAGGAGGTAGGGAAGTTTTTTTTTAGCAATGTGTTTCCAGTACTCTGTATTTTCCTATTGGAACCTCTTGTGTGAGTCTCTTTCTGCATCAGCTTCCCTCATGGCTTTTTATTGGTGAGTGTTACATTTTTTGTATAAACACATTGTTCGACTGCAAAGAATCAGTTTCCTCATTAATGTGGCATCTGCATTTCTCCTGGCTTTTCTGCGGTTGCTGTGCTGCATAACTACACACGTGCATCCAAAAACGTTTAAAGATTGCCTGTTTGGGTCATGCTGATCATAATATTGCTGGGGATGCATGTATGCACTTTGCTGTTAAACTGCGGCCCTTTACTACTGTACTTTTTTATATTTATTTCCCTGTGCTGCGGCATTCTTTTCCTAGCTGTTCCACGTGGACTTGGTTGCCAATAGCAACCAGTTTCCTTTATTGCCCTGTAATACCTGAAGTTTTGTGCCTGTGTTTGTGTGTGCATGACTGTGTGATCACGATCTAGCTAGCCATTTTTTACACTCGCTAAGCTGTTTATTTTGTTTTTTTTATTTTACACTCAAATAAGCTTAGCGAGTGTAAAATAATGGCTTGTTGGATCGTAATCGCACAGTCACACACATACACACTCAATTTGCTGGTTTCCACCAACATTTTTTGCTGATGCCCCTCTCCTATATGCGATGTACCTCTGTCTAGCCTAGGATGTACTTGGTTCATAGCACATTTCAAACATGTCCGTTATCTGATGCATTTGTCCCAGGTCTCCGCCTCAAATTAGCACCGTTTTGGCCCTTTACTGCTGTACTTTTTTTATTTATTTGCCTTTGCTGCGGCATTCCTCTCCCAGCTGCTCCATGTGGTCTGGGTTGCCAGTAGCAACCAGTTTCCTTTATGGCCCTGAAATGTCTGACATTTTGTGTGTGTGTTTGTGTGTGCATGACTGTGATCACAAACTACCTATCCATTTTTTTACACTCGCTAAGCTGTTTTTTTTTTTTTTTCTTATTTTACACTCACTAAACAGCTTAGTGAGAGTAAAATAATGAGTTGTTGAATTGTAATTGCACGCTCACACACATACACACTCAATTTGCTGGTCTCCACCAACATTTTTGCTAATGTGCCTCTCCCATACACAATGTACCTAGTATGCAACAACCAGTAATAATAATGTGGCTTAGCTGTGTGTTGATAAAGCTGTTAGGGAAGGGATTTTGAATATGCTGACCATGCTTTGTTGCTGCATGTTTATTTGGTTGGCCATAAGGTTGATGTTGCTCTCTGCATTTGTCCTGGCTTGAGTGCCTTCTGTGTAGATCTGCAGTTCCTGCATTCGTGTGGGTTTTCTCTCAGGATTTCTGGTTCATAGCACATATCAGAGACATTCGTCTGGTGCTTTTCTCAGAGGGTATGTGCTGCAAATTGGCTCTGTTCAGTCACATTTTCCCAGTAAGCAAATATTAAATAAAAAGCCATAAACATAAAATTGCACAAATGCAACAGACATAGCAAGTCATTTGGTATGGTGAGTTTAACTTTTTGATTTGTTTGTTCCTCTCAGATGTCCACATTTTTGCAGAAAGTCCATGTTTTTTTCTCATATTATTGGTCTGCTCCTCAAAATTTGTCGTTTCCTGGATCTATGTGACAAAGATGAATTCACTAAATAATAACAGGCATTTGAATTTCAGAGTTTATATCCTTCAGAAAATGCATGGTAACACAAGACCTTTTATTTCTGCAACTTTCTAAGTTTATAACAGCAATATTTAAAATTAGTCCCTATTTTGGTGGCTTTCTCCCCCTTTATTTTTGGCTTTGTTAAGATGTTTGTGCTAAGACATTGAGAGGTATAGTTTGCAGCAATGCAAATTTGTTGATTATATGTTGATGAAGACACTGGGTGCCTTTCTTCTGAAGTCTCATAGGTAGGTACGAGGCTATTGGCCCTAGGGCCTATATAAGCCTAGCCAAAAAAATACCCTGGCTTTCGCCACCCAAGAAAATTATTTTCCTGTGCCCCTGTCGAGCAGAGCCACAGAAGTGATCCCTGGAGTGAATTTCCTATTTCCCATCCAGTCATCAAGATTTTTCTTGAAGATTTCTGTTTGACATAGGTAGTCTGTTCCAGAGTATGGGAAGTCTCTGGGACAGGAATGTATTTCTCCAGCATGTTCTGTTTATTGTGGTGACAAGGTTTAGGTCCCTAGAGCATGTAGCTCTGAGGGATTGGGATTTCTTTAAGTGGAGCATGTCCAACAGCTCTGGGTTTGACATAGCTTTGTATGTTAGGCAGAGATCGCCTCTGAGTAGGCAATATGCGACGGGAGTAAAGATGGAGATTTTTGAGATGGTATGCGTAGGGCAAATGTTTGAAGCCAGTAATCCTCTTTGTGAGGTATTTCTGTAGCATTTCCAGTTGTTGTAGATATCTTGTGAGGTACATACCAAAAGGGGCGTTGTACTCTATAATGGGTCTAATGAGTGATGAGTAGAGGGGAACAATGACCTCTTTTTGTCTGGATGAGAAACCTTTTGTGATGAGGTGAGCCACGTAGAAGGATTTCCTGACCACTGTGGCGATGTGCTTATCAAAGTAGAGACTACTGTTCACCTGTGTCCCAAGGTCTCTTATCACATTTTCGGCATTAAGTAGACTATCAGCTATGTGGTAGTTCATGGGTACAGAGTTTTTACCAAAGGAGATGACAGTACACTTTTTGGCATTGAGCTTCAGGCCATGGCTTTGACACCAGGTATCTGTCTCAGTGAGGCCCTTTTGTAATATGTCCACATCGTTAGGAGTTTCGATTATGGCTCCTAGTTTGCAGTCATCTGCAGACTTTGTTAGCCAAAGACCTTCTTTGTTAGCCTGTACTTCAGAGAAGTAGATACCAAACAGGAGAGGACCCAGGATTGAACCCTGTGGTACTCCACTTGTCCCTGGTCTGAAGTCGGATTTGAAGTCCGCTACTTTCACAGTGTGGGTTCTTTCCGTGAGCCAGTTGGCAACCCATCTTGTGACATAGGGATTTATACCTAGTTTAGTGAGCTTATCTATAATTCCAGAGTTGGGGGATGGTGTCGAAAGCCTTGGCGAGATCTAGATAAGCTGTGTGAACCACTTTACCCTCATCTGTGGCTTTGGTGACTGCTTCAAAGAAGTCAATCATGTTTAGGAGACATGATCTGCCTTTTACAAATCCAAACTGGGTAGGGTCCAGAGTTTGGGGATTACCAATGTCTTTGAGTTCCGTAATGATACGTTCCATGTCCTTGCAGACCAGGCTCATCAGGCTAATGGGGCGGTAGTTCCTGGGGTCTGTTGTGGCTCCCCCTTTGTGGAGTGGGATAACCGTTGTGGTGTACCATTCCGTGGGCACAAAGCCTGAGGAGAGGCTATGATTGAACATGGTACTTGGGTAGGGTGCCAGTTCATTCTGTAGTTCATGTGGAATGCAGACTGGGATATTGGCAGGTCCCATGGATGCTGTGTTCTTGGCTTTGGAGAGTGTGTTTTTTACCTGTGCAGCCGTGATTACAGGAATTTTGCATTCTTCCGGTATAGAGATGAGCCCGGGTGAGAGGGGGTTAAAGTTACCACTGAACCTATCTGCCAGGATGTTGGCAATATCAGTTGGTTCTGTATATTTAGTGCCATTGTGCTGTAACTCAGAGCATATCTGAGTGTTGCCATTGAGATTCCTGATATAGATATAGAATGCATTGTGGTTGTCTTTAGAGTCAGTGGCAATTTTGTTTTCGCAACTAGCTTTGGAGGATTTTATGAGGGATCTCCGCTTCTTACTGAGGTTGACCAGGGAGTTCCTCTAGTCATGAGATTTTACTCTATTTTGCAACTGTTTCTTTCTTCTCTTGTAGAGTTTGTTTATGGCAGAGGACCACCAAATTGGCTTCCTTTTTTTGGAGGATAGCATCTTGGTTCTATTAGGGATAGCATGATCCATGTAAGTGCTTATAAAGTGCATTTGTGTAGGATTCAGCAGTCGTACCTCTATTGTCTGTCTGCATGGGTGTCATGAAGTTTGCCACTTCTGGCTTAAGAAGTGTGAAGTTGGCTTTGGAGAAGTTTTTTACGGTGGTTTCCCTAATTGGGGGTGGGGATGGGATGTGGATGTCTAGGGTGATTAGCTTGTGGTCGGATCTGACCAATGAGGAATTGACCTCTGATGTGGAACACCGGTTGTCCATGTTGGTAATGACCAGGTCTAGGATATTGCTGCCCCTGGTGAGGGTGTGAATAAGTTGATCCAAGGCATTGGAATTTATGAATTCCAGAAAATGACCGAAAGAGTGGGCACATGTAGTTTTCCCAGTTAATGGTGGGGTAGTTGAAATCGCCCATTATTAGGGTGTTGGGTTGTACCCTAATACTTTCCAGTGTATCAAGAAATGAGGAGTGGGAATCCTGGGGCATGGCGGGGGGGGGTCTGTAGCAAGCTACAATTTGGATTGCAGTCTTGCCCAGAGTTAGTTGCACTTGGAAAATCTTGGATGTATTATGCTGTGCAACTAGCCTGGAGGTGTGGATATCCTTAATGAATATGGACACGCCTCCACCTTTAGTTCTTCATTCTGGGTTAGGTGGCCGAAAGGTGTGGTATGAATTATAGCCTGTTAATACAGGGGTGCTCTCTGGAGCTTTGAACCAGGTTTCTGTCACTGCACAGATGTCAGTGTTCTCAATTTTAAGGAGTGCCTCGAGTGAGTGCATTTTGAGATTTAGACTTCTAGCATTGAGTAGCATTACCCTCAGATTTTGCTTGCTTGTACCTGTTATGGTGGTGAATTTGTCATTTGATCCTTGCCTAAAAAAGGCACTATAGGGGTGGCAAGAGCTGTAGCCAGTATCCGGAATCCCAACGGCGACAGGTGCAGGCCATCTCTGGCAAAGCATCGTGGTCTGTCGATCATGTCGTCCCAGGCAGACAAATACTGGATCCCCTTAGAATGACATGAGAAGCTTAGCCAATTGTTGAAGTCAATCATTTTGTCCTTGTACTGTAGTATCATTCTGGGTGATGGCAGGATGCTACTCAGGGCTAGGGTTATACCTGCCTGGGCTACAAGATCGGAGAGCGCCTTCATATGTCTTTTCATGTAGTCCAGGGAGGTATGTCTCGGGTCATTCACACCAACATGAACAATGACAGTATCATATTTGTACGTGTTGTGGAGTGACCTGAGTGTGTGCGTTAAGTAGCACTTGACAGGCAGCTGACAGAAACTTTCTCCTTGTTTAGCCTGGTGAGTGGAACATCAGTGTGCCTGCATATAGAGTCACCTATGACTAGAGTGTTGGGTACGTTGTTATGCCTTATGGGCTGTGGTTGAGTGGCACACTGAGTTTGTGGGCTATGTGTCATTTGGGTTGTGTTGGGGGGTGGAGTTTGCTTGCGTTTCTGCTTTGGAGGTCCCAGATGCTTGGGCAGATTTTTGAGAGCTTCCACGAATGTAGGTGTGTGTGTGTGTGTGTGTGTGTGTGTGTGTGTGTGTGTGTGTGTGTGTGTGTGTGTGTGTGTGTGTGTGTGTGTGTGTGTGTGTGTTGTGTTTCTATGTGTATGTTTTGGTGGTGTAGGTTTTGAGAGAATATGTGATGAGTGTGGTGTGGTGCAAGTGTTTACCTTCTCTTGACTGTCTAGTCCAGTCTTGGGTGAAGAGAGCTTTGCTTCCAGTTTGTCTATATAAGGGCATCTCTCACAGGTTGTAGTGTTGGGTGGTAGGAGGAGAGGGTTGTCTGTGTACACGAGGCAATTGCTGCATTGACCCAAGATGCCCAGATTCATCAGGTAGACAGGAGAAATCACTGGGAGCTGACCCTTAGACATGCCTGGATAGGTGTTTATTAACTACTAAAAACTGCTTTCCTCTAGACAAGTGAGAAAAGTTGAGTGCTGTAGTAATTTGCAGCTTATTTAGTGCTTACAACAAGTTCTGAGTTCAAAGAAACAGATTTGAGTGCTGAAACTAGAAAACTGGCTAGTTCTAAGAAACAAAATTAAGCTAGAAGGTTTCCCTCCAACACAGAAAGGCTTGGGGACTCAGAAGCCTACAAAACAGTCTACACCACTTACAGGAAAGGCAGGAAAAGTGCTTAAAAAAAATTATTTTCTTTCCTAGATGCTGTCTTTGTACATAGTAGGAATGCCTGAAATCAGAATATGATCTCGCTGCACTCAGTTGAGTGAGCAAATGAGATGGGTCCAGAAGGAGTATCCAAACACAAATTTACAAGGGGGCGGTTAGTTTCAAAGTCACCAAGATTAACACCAAAAACAGAAACGGGGAGGGTGAGTGGGGAACTAACTGAAAAAATAGTCAGAACTTCCAGTTCAGTTAATATTCAATGCAACACAAATAAATCAATTAAAATGCTAAATAAAGTGCAGATAAAAGGTACTTAAATTTTCCTATACGTCCAGTTGAATACAGCTAGATCTTGGCCAGCCAAAGCTGAGGTTTTAAGCAGAAAATATTTCAAAATATACCACTTAAATAGGCAGTGACAGGATATCAATGAATGAGACTACCCCCGCCTGCAATTACTAACAGGCAGTAAAATTTCAGAGTCAGAACTTCCAGTTCAGTTAATATTCAATGCAACACAAATAAATCAATTAAAATGCTGTATTATTTGAAAAAATTGCAGATAAAAGGTAGTTAAATTCTTTTATACATCAGTTGAATACAGCTTGATGTTAGCCGGCCAAAGCTGAGGTTTTAAGCATACAGTTTAACTTTGTATTCAACTTCTACTGTGTAAGTAAGCCTTGTCATTGTGTGAATTATCCATCCATAACTGCGTGCATTATGTGAGGCTCGTGCACATATCTCTTTGTTGGTCAGTCCAGTCATTCTTTATGAAAGTTAACCAAGCCGCCAGTCAAATGATGTACAGTTATGGTTCCTCAGTGCTTTATTTGATGGCATCTGTCAGTTGATTTATTTCTTTTGCTTTTTTATTACTCTAGTGTTTTACTTCTGATTGTTTTCCTAAATTATGATATGTCAGTCATTGCTTTGTATTACTAAACTTGTTTTAACTCATTTTTATTACTGCAGTAGTATAGGCCGAAACTTAAAATTATCCACTAGGCTCAATGTACCATCCTTGTTAACAAATATAATATATTTAATTGTTTACATTCCTTCATTGGAAATGCCAGTCCATGGCATGCTCAAGGATGACATTTACATCTGTTTGTAATGCTCATCATTGTAGATGTCCCAGTACGAGTGTGGTCAGGTTGACTGCATTTTATAACTAATTTTTGGTCACCATGACATAGCACCGGATGGCCAGGTGACATGAACTTATAGTAGGAATGGGATTACATCAGAGTCAATATGTTTTTTTGTTTTTTTTTGTCTCAGTAGTGTGGTACACTATTTCATGCTGGGTGTGGAATTTTTATTATTGTATTTACCATGGGTACCCTCTTCACAAGTTCATAGGTGTGTATTAGGCTAATGGCCCTGGAGCTTTTACAAGCCTAGCCCAATTGATTACCCTGTCACTATGCCACCCCACATTACTTCCCAGTGCCTCTTTTAAGTAGAGCCACTGTAGTGATCCTTGGGGCAAATTTCTTGTTCTCATCCACTCCTCAAGATTTCTCTTGAAGAGGGCCAGTGAGGTGTTCCATTTGATGGGAAGTCTATTCCATAGCATGGACAGTTTCTGGGTTATGAACCTGTCCCTCCAGCATGTTCTGTTGATTGTGGTAATGAGGTTGAGATCTCTGGAGTATGTGGTGTGGAGGGATTTGGATTTCTTTATATGTAGCATTTCTAACAGAGCTGGGTCAGACATGTAAGTCAAGCAGAGATCGCCTCTAAGTAGGTGATATGCAACAGAGAATAGTTGGAGTTTTTTTTTTACTCTATGTAGGACAAGTGTTTAAGGCCTAGGATCATCTTTGCAAGGAACTTTTGCGGCCTCTCCATTTGTTACAGGTGTCTAGTGAGGTACATGCCAAATGGGGCATTGTACTCTATGATTGTCCTAATGAGGGAGGAGTAGAGCGAGGCAATAACCTTTTTTCCCGGTTGCAAAACCCTTAGTAATGAGATGTGCCACATAGGACTTTCTGACCACAGTGGCAATGTGGTGGTCAAGAGAGAGGTTACTGTCAACCTGTGTTCCCAGATCTCTTATACTGACTTCTGTAATCAGTGGACTACCATCGATGTGGTAAAAGTGGGCTACTATTGATGTGGTAATTCATGGGAACTGGGTTTTTTTTCCAAAGGGGATGATACATTTTTGTGAAATGAGCTTAAGGCCATGGTTCTAACACTAGTCGTTGGTCTCTGTGAGGCCTTTCTGCAGGATGTCAGCATCACTTGGGGAGATTCTTTACATAACTACAAAAGGCCTTGTGATTGTCTTTACTATCTACTGCAATTCTGTTTTCAAGCTACAGAAAGCCTTTTGGTTGTCTTTACTATTTACTGCAATTCTGTTTTCATAGCTAGCTATCAAGGATATGATGAAGAATCTAAACTTTTTGTTGAGGCTGATAAGGCAGTCTTTCCAGTCTTGGGACTTCAACCTTTTTCCGCATCACTGTTTCTTCAACCATCATAATTGCACAGTTATTGGGCAGAGTTTATCTGTAGTAACTGTTCTTGTCAGTGTATACATTGACTATTGTTTGTTTTTTTTCTTCTGTGCATCCTTAATATGTTAAAGCTGTTGTGTCGCCGGCATACTTAAATTCGTCTGAAGTCATTATGTAAACTAAGATGACTGCATCTTCCCTGCTCCTCACTTAAGTGTTTTGTTCTGTCTAGTGTACTTTCCAATAGTTGTGTGCTGCAAATACCATATTGTTTGATAAATGTAAAATACGATTATGTTACATTCATTAATCTTGTAATTTTCCTTGTGTAGTATTCGAGTGCACAGAACATGTTTGTCACACTTGTAAGCTAAGTTTGCCAACACTCTTAAAGTATTCTCCGTCAAAGTGAAATTTCAAGATTTTCTGAAAATGCACTGGTCTAAACTTTACAATGTAGGAGCAGGTAACATTGCAATTCTGGTTAAATACTGTAATCGTCTGGAAAAGCTGTATCGAGTTTGTTGCATTATCAGGTTTTAGGAAAGCTTTCTTGAACTAATACAGTGAGGAAAAGCATACTTGAAGTATTTAGAAAACGGTTGAATTCTTGGAACCGATAGGAGTATTTATGTAAGGGGTATGCTGAAAGGGAAATGCATCAAGTGGGATCCCTACCTTATGTGTTAATTTATGTAGTGAAATGAGTATACTAGGTGGGACTCTGGGTCTATAGTTAATAATGGATGCTAAGGCTGATCGCATGTGCATGATTATACAATAAAGTAACTATGGATGAGGGTGGGTGGTGTTATAGACACTTTCTCAGTTTGGCAGCTTAGCAGGGTAGAGGGAGTACTGGTTGTTCGGAGTAACTGACCGAATCACACAGGGTTAACCCTAGGGACCTCTCTGTTTGTATTATGTCCGCAGCTGTAGCATAGTGTGAGAGAAGTGTTTCCTGCCATGTTCAAACATTAAGGATTTTTTTACTGCTTGATTTGGAATGTGGGTTGGGGAACCGTTGGATGGGAAAAGGTTATAAAGAAGGCCAAAGAACTATTGTAACAGCTGATGGTTGCTAAAAAGGTCAAGGTTTTTTCTTTTGTCCGCTTTATGCATCATGTTTGTCCCCTTGCCTGCCATCCCACAACCAAGCTATTTTAACAGACTTGTTTAAATGCAGAAAGCACAGAGCATGCTAGTGATTTACAAAACTACTATTTAAAAAGGACCCGTCAATAAAACAGTTAATACAATTGTTGGAAATGAAGAGGCCAAATAACATTTCTCCTTTACTCAAAAAACATTTTAGAGAAAGTAAAGGTAACATACAATTACCTTACCTGCTCACCCCTTGGAAAGCATTGTTTACAGTGCAATGAATAAAAAGTTGCATTTATACTGTAATTCTTTTTTATGTCAGAACATATAGTAAAAGTTTTAATGCACTTATGTGCATTTCTTATTCTTTTTAAAGAGAGAGTTTCCACTTAGCTGGCACATGCACTGTACTGCAGTCCAAATACCACTTCAGTTATGTACTTTTCTAATGGATTACCAGCAATTTCAAAGTGTAATGCAGACCAGATTTACTTTTGATAATGTAGATCTGATGAGAGTATGATTGTGGACATTTACTCCTGTACTCATTTAACCTGTACTTTATCAATGGACTCCCAACAATTTCATTTTGTGTTGTAGATGCGATGAGATGATGACTGTGGACATTTAAAGCCTTTTCTGAGTTTGTAGTTGCATTACATTTTTCAAGTGCTGTATCACAGTATGTAGAATGTCTATATCCTCTACGTTTATCATTATCCAAAGCTCCTCCAGTTTCTTTCTTATACTGCTATGTTTCAACATAGACCTCCTAATCTTTTTGTCAGTTATGTCTGTCCTTTTCTATTCTTCCCTTTTTTATTGTTTTCTGTTCTGACTTCTAACACATGTCATAACTGTCATTTTATACATATACCCTTTCCTTTCTCTTTGGTTTCTGCCTTTCATCTTTATTGGTAGCCATGCACATCCCCACCTGATCTGACTCTCTCTTTACCTGACTCCACCAGATTTCATATGTGCCTGGCCTCCACCATTTAGTTCCATTATATCCTTGCATTTAGAACATCAGCAAACAAGTGTATTGTTGTAAATATATGTATAAGTATATGTTTGGCATAGTTTGTTCTTTCACTCCACCACACCCACCATGCATTAACCCATGCCCAAGAAGCTCCCTATTGCATGTAGTGACCATGCAGTGCAGTGTCTTATTTGACCTTTTCTTTCTCTGCCATTGCTGGTCACTGTAGCATATTTGATAACATGACTGCATGCCACATCTCCTGTCCACCTCGCGTGTCCTTCCCTGTGCTTCTTTTACACTTCCACCCAGCAACTCATTCCTGTTCAAATGCAGTGTAACATGTATGTGTCTTTCTCAAGTTTTGCTATTTTCTGGGCTAGAAAAGGCTGTCTGTTCTCATCCTTATGACAGTTGTTAGTCTAGCTGTACCTTCAGTTTTCTTAAATTTTCATGAACTTTGCACTTTATTAGACAACTACAATATCCTTCTATTCCTTTACTCCTTCCTCATCTTCTCTTGTGTGTCTTACAGTTCCTTTCTATGACCTGCTGTGCCTGTCCTCTCTAACATCCCCTTTCCAATCTGCACCCGTTCCTCTCGGGGCATACTTTATCTATTCCTACTCTCCTTTCCACCAGTTTTACTGTGGTACTATTTTCATACCTAGTCTCACTGTCTTTCCTCCTGTCTTTCTACTATGTCTTCTCCAGTTATCTCGTCATCTGCCTCCTTGCCACTAACTGGCAGAATTCCTCCATCATCCTCATTCAGAGTATATAACCTTCTAGTAGCCTAGTTACCTTGTAGTAACCTCCATTACACAGATCCTCAAACCCCACTGCCATACCCCATCCTTAAGAATTTATGCACTTCACTACCTTACCTCTACTCCCCATTTGACCATGATCAGGCTTTGGCCTTCAGACCTGAGTTGATGGAGTTTGCCTGTGCACCATATGGAGTTGTATTTCGTTTGAGTAGTTTCTCAATTTGCATTCGTGTGGGAGTATCACAGGCCTTGACCAGATCAATGTAGGCTCATTGTAGGATATTGTTCTCATCTAAACCTTGTTGACATTTTCAAAGAAGCTGGCTAAGTTGGACAGACAGATCTACCCTTCACAAATCCCAACTGATTTGGGTCATGAGATTGTAGGTTGCCAGGATATTTGCTTTTGAGGTGTATAGTGCATATTTCACTGTTGGGCAGACTAGTGTAGTATGGCTTGTTAATCTACAGTGGCTTGAATTTATGGTGGAGCAACCTTTATGAAGGAGGACAACTAAAGCTGTTCTCTGTGTCTTGCATGAAGTCACTTGAGAGGCTAAGGATGCACAGATTTAGGAGTATATCTGAAAAACAGTGGTTTGTACTGGAAAGGAAACACCCAAGCATTGTTGGCTACACAAAGGATAGTTCTGTAACATCTTACCGTAACCAGAGATGTCCTTCTCTTCCATGTTGCAGTAGTTGTGGTGTGGGATTTAGGGTTAGCAGGTATTTAGTAATTTCCTTACGCTCAAGCCCTGTACCATAGCTACAGGAAACACTAGCCTGAATCCTCTACCCAAAATGTGCAACTGTTTTGCTTGGCAAATAGTGTCACTGTTGTCTGTTTACAGTTGTAAAGCAGTGTTAGTAGCACATCAGGGAGAATATGTTGTGATGCAGAAGGCTGTGGGTTCTATTTTCACACAGCATGTATATGGATTGCTGATACTGTGCTGGATTTTGAGGGTGGAGTGCTGCAGTCCTGAGTATGTCCTCCTTTGGATAAGATGCCTAGTAACCATGAACCTGTTTTACTTTGCCTTCCATTCCCTATTGCAATATTAACAGCTCATCATTTAAATGTAACATTGGCAATTTATTCTTCCAGGGTAGAAACCATTGTATTTGTAGAGGAAATACTTAAATATAACGTTTTTTGCTAGCAGCAACCTTTTCATTAGTTAGTCAGATGTTTTTCATGTGGAAATTATTCAGATGACTTGCACTTCTGCAGAGACTGCATATTGACTGATATTGGTGGGTTGTAATGACAGAAGTTTCAGTGGCCTTTTGTGGTTGAAATGTTGTGAATTGGTCAATTTTGGCATTATAGGTTCATATGTTTTGTTTCTTTGCTTACTGGCTATAAATTAAAAAAAAAAGTTCTAACATGTGGTGTTGTATTATACAAGGCATGTAGTAAATTTATTATATATTCTAATTTAATACATTCAGGAAGGTGAATAAAAGAAAATATGCATGGTCCACAAAATGTGTGCAAGGTGTGTTATATCTAACAACAGCACAAAGGAAAACATTATGTGCCACTAGCCAGATGCATTTTCTGTCAGTATTTTTCATTGATGTTGCAATGAATGGGATTTTCAAAGTCACATAAATTTTAATGCTACATCTGTTTTCATTGTGAGAATGTATTGCTTTGTTTAGCAAACGTCTGAGTTTTTGTGATGGAAATTTTGATATAAAGGTTTTAAATTAAATCCAAAATTCTGTAATCATTGTAGAAGTAAAGCAGTATGTACACTGAATTTTGAACAGTATTTATGGCAACTGGTGAGAAATAGGCAAATAATAGGACACTGTAATGGCTCTGTGGGGGTGGGCTGAATGTGTGTGTGTGTGTGTGTTGGGGGGGGGGGGTTGACCCACACGCAACACATCCATACCAGATTTTTTTTTTTAAAAAGTAAAATCAGCATGTTTTAACCTTTCCATGACCTTGCTAGTTGTTGGTAGTGAGCTGTTACTATGGGTTCCACATGTTGGCCATTTGTTCTGCATTATATGGGCTAGTGTTCCTCAGATTGGAGACAGAAGGTTGAGATCTATGGAAAAGGATTTCAGGATGGAAGCATACATTTTAAAAAGTGTGATAGCTTAGTGATCATAAAGAAGTAGATGTCTGCTTTGCAAACCGTTTGGAATTATGTGCTGATTGTGCATTAACGTTATGATATGTTGCCAAACCATCACTGTTTGCTTGTGTTTTTTTTTTTTTTTTTTTTTTTTTTTTTTTTTTTTACTTTGGGTGAATATGTCGACTATGCTTTCGTTTGATGCCCTTTAGTTATTGACTCATGTTGTTTCTAAGTTTGCAGTAACTATGAGGACCTAGTATGACTATTTAAGTAACTTGGATTAGCACTGGTTTAATGATTCCTTACATAGGAATAAACAAAATCAACTGAAAGTTGCTGCCTGTACTCATCTTGGCTTGAGTGCCTTCTGTGTGGAGTGTGCTTTGTCTCCCATCATTCTATTTGGGTTTCTCATATCTTTTTTAATGTGAATTAATCTTATTAACCAAGCTGATTTTGCCTTAAGCCCTACTGTAAGTGATGCTCTTTATTACTGTACTTTTTTTTTCGAGATTTGTGTTGCATTAAGCCTAGGATGCATTGATTGCTGTTGTAATATTAGAACTCATTACACTCTGGAATTGATTACATTTTAAATACTTGTACAAAGCTGAATATTACACAGCTGTGTAGATGTTATGAAAATCTGAAATGGGTACAATATCTAAATCTTTTATATTCATAAATACGAAAATAATACTGTCATCAAGCATGTGCATTCAGTTATGTAAAGGTCATTTTTTGGTGGTGGAGTAAGCATGGTTGGAGTAAGGATCATTAAAGCAAGCAAAAGCTTTTTATGGAAGCATAATTGACCTTGTAAAATGATTTGGACCAAATAAAATACTGAGGACAGAAAAAGATCTGGGCACATTTGTTCAGAGCATGCTAACATTTGTAATGTACTATGCATAGTTGGTAGAGGTGATGGGGTGTATGGTTTATGTCGTGTGTCTGGGATGGTATATTTGTATTCAGTTGTTTTTAATTACAGATATAAACAATGTTGGGCTGTGTAGGTATTTTGGAATGGCTTTGTAATAGTGGGGATTTTTGGAAGGCATGGGCAAACACAACAGTATATTACAGCCATAGCACATGTTGCACTGGAGGCTGGCAAATGGATTTAGTAAGGCATTGTGTCCGTCGTGCACATGAATATTTCAAAAGTCAGTCCTTGCAAGTGGCATCTATTATCTGATTCAAGGTAAATTAACCTTGATGTCCCTGATTTAAAAAAAAAAAAAAAACTTCTTTGTGATGCGACATTTAAGCAATAACCCATGCCTGGGTGTGGGTAATGCTGAATTTACCCACGGTTGGTATGGTTTGGTCACGAGGGCGAAGCCCGAGTGGCTAAACAAAGACAACCATGGGTAAATCCAGCATTACCCACTTCTGGGTTATTGCTATTATACAATGGCATTATTTAAGAAAAAAATACTTTTCTTAAATAATGGCATTGTATAATGCCTCCGTGCTGCCCTTCCACAGCTGTCTGGTATTCTGCGGCAGTTCTGATGTACTGCGCATGCGTATGCTTACGCAGTACATCAGAGCTGTGGGTGGAAGCAACAGAAAAAGCAAGATCTCCGTTGCTTTTTACAAAGTGTCTCGCTCTGTTAAAGGAGTTTAAAGTTAAAGCAACAGAGAAAGTAAGATCTCCGTTGCTTTTTAGAAACTGTCTCGCTATGTTAAAGGAGTTTAACATAGCGAGACAGTTTCTAAAAAGCAACGGAGATCTTGCGTTCTCCGTTGCTGTAAAAAATTAAAAAAATTAAAAAAAAAGACGTATACTAATGGAAAAAGTCCAGGCGACCGGAACGCTGACCAATCAGCATGCACATTTTGGAATATTAATGGGGGTCGTTGTATAATTAAGCATTCACCAATGGCTACAGTCACTTCTGGCCACAACAAAAGGGAACGGAAAATCTAGTGGTGTGGTTTGTATGTACAAAGGAAAATCCAGGGACACTGCAAAAGTATTTTTGAAAACCAACCAGTGGAGTAAAAACATATGTAGGCAGACATAGCATATACTTTGCAGATGTAAATCTCAATTTTGAACAAGGTGGAAGCATGAAGTAAGTGATACCGTAACATTTAAATTACTAAAGATCTAAACAACTGGTTCAGAGTCAAAATATTTTATTCTTTAGCTCCTTGGTGCAAGACCTTCCAGGAGTTGCTACATAAACTGGATGTGAATGCAGTCAGATAAGACCATGGCTATATTTCAGCAAAAAAAAATATCCCCTCTGTCAAAGGAAATGCTAGAACAAAGATTACATTACATGAGACAAGCACCCTGCTGAGAGCTGCCAATCTCAGGAATTAACAGGTCATATTACCCTCAGGACTTTGACAGCTAGGGAAGCTAAGTGTTACAGGGGAGGGGAGAAGTAGATGGACTGGAATTCAATCTCTTACAAATTAGTGCCATTTAAACTTAATTAGAAAAAAAGGCAGCAGTAAACAGCAATTTGAGTGTGTTTTGTGACATTTGTACTGCTTCTGTTTTAAGTAGTCATTCAGCAGCAGGGAATGTTACAAATTACTGACTGTATGCATGTAACATCTATAGAATGACAGGAGCTTTAGGCAAAAGGAGGCCTGCATGATGCAACATTTTTGAGCCAAAGAATGCATTCTGGGATACTGAATGGCAAACTGATTTATCAAAACCACGTCAAGATGCTAGACCCTATGTGGTTGGAGTCTTGAATTACATATAAAGATATTTAAAAGCCTGTAAATCCCAGAGTGCTATTAAAATGTAGGAAACATAAAGCCATGATGAAATAAACGTGTTTTGAGTCTGTGGGTGCGGTACTCCTTTAAATATGTTTAAAACTTTTATTGTGGCCGGTCCTTGTAGAAAGTATCTAACCTTTGAGACAGCTTATATTTATTTTGTGACACTGTGTGGGCCACTCCAGAAGGCCCAGCCATCTTGAACTACTACTATTTGTATTAGTATTAATATTACACAGTATAATTGGATAGCCTTTTAAGAGCCTTATAGTAACTGACTGGTGGCAGTGATAATTGCCTTATAGTCTGGGCAAAGGTGGTACAACATGTAATAAGTTCCAGCCTTTCCCAGGTGTGTGTGTGTGTGTGTGTGTGTGTGTGTGTGTGTGTGTGTGTGTGTGTGTGTGTGTGTGTGTGTGTGAATATTAAATCTTAGTGTGTCAGCTACTTGGGACAGGGACACAAAGCACTGGGTTTACAGAGAGGGTGGTGAAGCACTTGGTTTGGACACACTGCTGAGAACCTAACCCTACAGCTGTACCAGTGGGGAGTCTTATTGGGGACCTTGAGGGAGACTGATATAGGCATCCAGACCCCAGGTTGAGTGTGTTCTTTGTGTGCTCTTAAGGGAAATTGTACTTGATGCAGAGATGTCTGCATGTGGAATATTGAGTGCATCCATTTGTATTCCAACTGCATGTCCTTCTCCAGTGTCATTCGTGAGGATTCAGGCTCTTTGATTACTGCATTAGCGTGGGGAGGACACACACTGGTGGCCATCACATATTGGTAGCAGTGGTGGTCATCACAGCATGCATGTTTGTTTTGTTAACCAGGAGAGTGAATTGGTCTGAAGATCCTTTTCAACTACAGTCTGGGCCACTAGGTCAAGGAAAGTTACAAAGAACAGATTACAGTCAAAAAATATTACATATGGTACAGTACAAACTGCAATGGGTAGTTATATCAGTATTCCATTTTTACAGTGAGATATTGGCTGCAAAAAAAAATTGCAAAACATTAAGTATTTCTGTATTCCAACTAAGAGCAGCAGAAGGTTTTAGAGCTATTACTTGCTTAGATGGGTAAAGTACAGGTAAGCAGTGTCCCCAAATGTTATGCAAGTTGGTTGCTAAAGCAATGAGTGATGTAAACTATAACAATGGAATCAAAATGAGCAAGTAGACAGTATTCTGCAAGAACTCTTTAAGAGTTACCCCTCTCCCATTCTGTTATAAAATCAGCAATAAAATCCAAAATAATTTGGTAAAATGCAAAGCTTAAATTATCCAAAGAGTAACGCACAATGCCATTAGCCAGTGTCCTTAAAACATTGATATGTTTTTGAAGGACAGTAAATTTTCAAGTTTCCTAATTTTTTCTGGTGATTTTTCCATACAGCAGGCACTGTTTTGGAGAATGCCCTTTCACATGTGCTTAGTGAGTTGTAGTCTGTATAGATTAATGTTTTCATTGTCTCTGAGGGTGTAAGTCTGCTTTCAAAGTCCTTGCATCTGAACCAGAACCAAAGCTCCAAATCCCTAGGCCTTCTTCCTCTGTATCCATTGAGACCCGCAGGTCTGTCTATAATTGTACTATAATACAATGTGAAAGGCATTCTGCACAATGCAGTAGATGCATCCTAGGTTTTTTGCCCTGCTGACATTAGGGGCTTGAGAGTACCTTTCCCCCTAACTTCTCAGACCATAATCTTGAGCCTTCCTCAGACCATGATCTTGAGCCTTCCTCAGCGAACTTAGTTTGAGCCCCAGTTTTATCTCAACCATAAATCAACCTATCAGTTTTGGTTTTGATGTTGATGGCACCCTTGTATTTAGCCTCTACCTCAGTTGCTGTAGAGCAACCCTTGCTGTTGGTGTCTGTGAGTTTGACCTTTGCCCCTTGGGTCATTCCTTCCCAGCCTCAGCTCCTTTGATTTTGTGGCCAGTTTTCCATCCCAGGAGTTAGCTTTGCAGTTCTGGACCATCAGGATTGGCACTTTCTTCTTATTCTTGATGACTGGACCAATCCTGTTAGCCTTCTTGTCAGGGTCATCATTAGTCAGAATCACTTCCTCAAGCTTGAAGGGTTCCACTTTGGGTTTATGGCTGTGGGTGCATGAGCCTTCCTCCCCACAGTGATTTGGACTGTGACACACTTAGAACCGTTTCCTGTTGCTTCGTCCATGTACACCCCCTGCAGCTTGTGACAGAGTGATAGGGTCTTGCCAGGATGCCCCGCTGGTATCTGAACACATTCTTTCTCATTCTTGGATTCTCTCCATTCAAGACAAGGATGCAAAGCTTGATTGGATGAGAAAGCACTTTGATTCCCCTGCAGGATCTCTGATGCTAGACACAGAAAATAAAAAGGAGGTTGATATTCTCCTTTACGCCTAATGATCTAAGTTTTTGGAGGTAATAGAACTTATTAGGACTAAAGCTAAGTGGCCCCAAGAAGCTCTGTGTCAGAGTGTAGCCTGCCTGAGGCTTTATGGGCCCCCAGGTTCTGTTCTTGGGTGGTGTCTTCAGCTAATAACGTGTTCAGATTTGTGGCAGAAGATGCATGGAAGACTCTGGATATGGTGAGAACTATACTGAAGTGAGCTGGCAGGATCCCCTTTCTTCTCCCAAGAACTGGCCAAGCTGGTCACAGAATCCAGGAGGTGGACTCCAGTTGTTTTTGCTGCACTTCAAAAGAATAGTGAATCACAACTCAAGGATGTTAGTGTGCTTCACAAGGAGTCAAGTGCCCTGGAGAGATTAGGGAAGTTGTCAAGTTTGTCCTTTGGAGGGCACAATTACTTGGTGCTTGCTAGGATTCCAGAAGGAGCCCCATCATTGGGCAGTGTAATTGCTCCCTATGTCCATTGCACAAACTTTTCCAGTCCGTTGCAGTAACACTTACTCTCACTAAGTCTCACTTGATGCTCACTCACATTATTAACTTCATAGGTTGCAGTCCAAACATCTCTGGCCTGGCAAAATTCAGCTCATCAAAGCCACAGGTGTTACACAGTGACATGGTCTCTGTAGTTCTATGCCTTTGAGCACTGGGACTTGAGCCATTCATGATTTTCATGATGTCCCATACCCAGTACTACTTCCACAATGGACTCTCAAAGTGCAGTAGAATTAGCTCCTAGACCCTTTAGATGTTCCATTCAGGATGTCCAAAAAAATACATGGACTATCTCCTTTGGTGGACTCTCAACTAACTTTTGTCAGTAGGTAAATCCTTTCAAACCCTAATCCTCAGGCTTGTCCGTGAATCTCACCACTCAAGCTTTACATGGTGGAGGAGGGATGGTTGGAAGGAATGCCCCTTGCAAAAGTGGGGTGACATACTCTTACCATCCCATTGCACTTCTCTCCCCAATGCAAACTGCGCTTGCATAAGGGATGGGGAAACTAAAGATGGTATCCTAGACCCACCCCTGTTGTCTGTCTGAATGATGGCCTTGCCTGGCTAACCCTCACCCCTGTTGTGCAGAATGAATGGGCCAGTTCTGTGGAGGGGGATGATCGACAGATAGTGGGGACAAAGAGTGCAAAAAAAAAAAACTTCCAATGACAAGTACAAAAGGTGTGTGCTTTGTGAAATGATAGATCTCTACAGCTAGTTTCACCTACTTCCCTCTTCCTTCCCCTGACTTAGGAATTTGACAGATGCTGTCCCTCTTGGGAGCCTGGTTATAATATAACAGTTTCTTTGTTTTTGTATACTGTACCTTATGCAGTCTTGCAGAGATTGGGATAAGAGGTCCTTTAGTGATGAGGATTATGGGTCATAGGGAAAGGCTGATGGGAAACCTTTGTGAGTCAGACTGACCAAGTCCTAGTAGTTTTATTCCTTTTGGTAACTGAGATGAAACTGTACACAAGTCTTATTTTTACTCACTGACATTCATTGTTCAGTCTGATTCTCAAGCATTCACTGTTCCCTTTATAAACAGTAATGCTCTTTCTAAACCACTTCTGCTTCTCTAGCATCCATTTGCAGTGCCTCACATGAAAGCAGATTTTCTCCTATGTGCGTATGAGAAGATTACTTTTATATGTAGCAGGGACTGTGGCAAACAGTTTTTATTCTGTGATTCCTCCACAGAAATATCGCCTTTGAGGAAACTGATTTCAAGAGGGAAGTTTAGTGGTTGTGGGGTTAGAGATGTATCTTACCCAAAAAAAGATTTCTACATGCTGATGAAGTCAGAAGAATCACAACCTTTGCAAGTACTTTTTTTTTTTTCCAGAATCCTTTTAAGACCTTACAAAGCATCAGGGTTTACACTCCCTGTTTAAAAAAAAAGATTATATCTAGGCAGCATTGTTTTAGGATCTTTAGAGCAAACCCAGCTTTAGCTTCCTTTACTTTTTCACATTTTCAGAAAAAGGCATTTACTGTTGCAGCTGTGCAACCTGACAAAGAATTTGAGGTAGTGGATGAATTTGGTGAGGAGCTATACATGTCCTCTAACCTGGCTTTTAAGGTCCTATGTTTTTTGGCTCTCATGATGTAATAACAGGGACCCATTCTGGAACAAGTGTAGGTGAGATCTCTACCATTTTCAGATGCCAAAGAAGAAAAAGCTTAAGCTATGTCCACCACTTCTGATGGAAATGGTATACATTACTAAATGAGCACACAGTAAGAAGATATAGGGTCATAGGTAGGTACTAGGCTATTGGCCCTAGGGCCTATATAAGCTTAGCCAAAAAGGTACCGTGGCTTTCGCCACCCAAGAAAATTATTTTCCTGTGCTCCTGTCGAGCAGAGCCACAGAAGTGATCCCCAGGGTGAATTTCCTATCTCCCATCCAATCATCAAGATTTTTCTTGAAGAGCGCTAATGAGGAGCTTTGTTTGATATAGATACATAGTTTGTTCCAGAGTATGGGAAGTGTCTGGGACAGGAATCTATTCATCCAGCATGTTCTGTATATTGTGGTGACAAGGTTTAGGTCCCTAGAGCATGTAGCTTCTTTAAGTGAAGCATGTCCAACAACTCTGGGTTTGACATAGCTTTGTATGTTAGACAGAGATCGCCTCTGAGTAGGCGATATGCGACTGAGTAAAGATGGAGTTTTTTGAGACTGTCTGCGTAGGGCATCTGTTTGAGGCCTGTAATCCTCTTTGTGAGGTATTTCTGCGGCCTTTCTAGTTGTTGTCGATGTCTTGTGAGGTACATACCAAAAAGGGTGTTGTACTCTCTAATGGGTCTGAGTGACGAGTAGAGGGGAACAATGACCTC
>NC_056735.1:1849433484-1849515984 GCF_019279795.1 Protopterus annectens | reverse complement strand
TTCTGAAATTTTCTGAAGTCGGAGTTTCAGACCGAATCAAAGTTGGCTAAGTACCCCGTTGGGGAATATTTTGGTTTTTCTTGCCTCAGTATTTAACCGGATGTCAGAAAAAGTGAATAACTGTATTTCTTGTGGGAAACAGATACCTCATAGAGATTACCATACATTGTGTATACCTTGCTTAGGGCCTGAGCACGGCGTTGTTGGCTGTCGCTCTTGTGCTAGATTTAACAAACGCACTATTAAGAGAAGATTAGATTGTGCCAGGTTAGTTTTTGTGAAGCGTTCTAATTACAACATGCCGTCGGATGCTCCGGCCGCTTCGATCTAAAAGCGCAAGGACAAAGCAGCGAAGCCTAGGGTGGAAGAACCGTCTGTCCCGGACGTCGGTTCTTTAGAGGGCTCGGTGGAGCCGGTGGTTCTACCAGAAGTTCCTTTGGATTCTCAGGGAGAGACTTTACTGTTACAAGATGTGTCCTCTCAGGAGGTAGGCCAGGCTGAAGGGGCTTCTCAGGTAGCTGTTCTCCCCTCCCTTCCTAAGGTGGTTAGGCCCACCCCTTCTGTTTCCAAGGCTCCTTCTAGAGGCAGGCCAGGGTTAACTTCAGTGGGGGTCTCCCCTAGTTCTTCAGGGTCTCTGCCTAAGAAACATATGCTTAAAATGGCAGAAGATTTGATTACTATGATTAGAGGTTCTATACCCCCCCCCCCCCTGATAAAAGGCCTAGGGTGGAACCTGAGCTTGAGAGTTTTGAGCAGTGTTCGGAGGCTTCTGAGTCTTCGGCTGAAGACTTGCAGGAGTATCCTCCTTATTCTGATTCTGATGTAGATGACTCTACACCTTCGGCTTCTCCTCCTGAGGATTTTTCTTTTTCAGAGACTCTTCATTCCATGAGGGAGCATTTTAAATGGGAAGGTCAAGATTTCTCTGATTCTAGGAAAAGGCTTAGGGAATTTTTGTTTCTTCCCCAGCATAGGCCTTTAGCTATTCCTCCTGTGCTGGATGTGGTAGAGGATGTTTTTGCAGAGGCTTCCCTGAACCCTGATTCTTTGCCTCCTGCCCCAGTTAAACCGGACAGGTATTATAGGGTGCCTGAAGCTCATAAGTATCTTTTTAAGAGTCCTAGGGCAGACCCAGAAACTGTTTCTCAGGGCCCTAAAGGTGTTAAGGCTTCTGTTGTTAAAAATCCTGTTCCTTCTGATAAAGAGGCAAGGGCTTTGGATAGATGGGGAAAAAGGTGTATACTTCTTCCACTTTAGCCATGAGGGCTTTGAATTGCCAGTTTCACATGTTGAAATACCAAAATTATCTCCTTTCACAATTGAAGTCTAAGGTAGATGCTCTGGCGGAAGGTATTGAGTGTAAAGAGTTGCAGGATTTAGTTCATGTTTCTGAACAGGTGGGTAAGCATTCCTTGCAATGTGGTTTTGATGCTGTACAGGCCTCTTCGAGGGTGGCAGCCACTGGTTCTGTTCTTCGCAGGCACGCCTGGCTCAGGGATCAGAATTTAGCTGAACATGTAAAGACAAGGATTTTAGATGCTCCTTTACAATCTGATGTGTTATTTGGTGCGCCTGTGGACGCAGTTTTAAAGAAAATGGAGGACAAGGCTAAGTCTATGCAGACTGTTAAAGATTTTTGCAGGTTCAGCCTCCAAAGTTTAGTAGAAATTGGCCTACTAAGGGGTGGACTTATCCTTCTTATGATTCTCAGTCTAGGGGTAGATCTAGACGTGGTAGGGGCAGAGCTCAAGGTTCTTTTAGGCCTAGAACAGGCAGTTCGCCTGCCCAGTCTTCTGGTGAGGGCAGGGGTCAGTCCTTTCGTAAGCAGACCCAATGACTTGCCTTTTCAGCTGCCAGAGCCTTCTCGTCTGGCAGCACCTTTGGGAGGAAGGCTGGCACTTTTCAAAGAAAATTGGAGTGTTATTACCCAAGACAGATGGGTATTGGATATCGTTCACCACGGTTACAGGTTTTATTTCCATACCTTGCCTCCTTTCAAAGGCATGCCAGACATTCCTCCTATACAAAGAAAAGAGGCTCACAAGCAAATTTCTCTGTTGCTCCAGATAGGGGCCATTCAGCCGGTTCCTGTGCCAGAAAGGGGCCTAGGATTTTATTCTCGCCTGTTCTTAGTACCAAAAAAGGGGAACACGTGGAGACCAATTTTGGATTTGTCTATCCTCAACACTTATTTGGACATTCCCAAGTTCAAAATGTTGACGTTACAACAGCTTTTACCTCTGCTGGGCAAAGATCACTGGATGGTAACTTTAGATCTCAAGGAGGCTTACCTTCATGTGCCTATCAGACTCAGTTGCAGGAAGTATCTGCGTTTCCGAGCTGGAAATTCCCATTATCAGTTCTCTGCATTGCCCTTTGGCTTATCTACTGCGCCCAGAGTATTCACAAAAGTTCTGGCTCCAGTTGTAGCTTTTTTCAGGCTAAAAGGAATACAAATCTATCCTTACTTGGACGACTGTCTGATTCTGGCTCAAGAAAAGTACGAGCTTCTTCAGCATCTGGAATATGTGATAGCAGTGCTAAGATGCCTGGGGTATTCTGTGAACGAAATAAAGTCCAGTCTAGTACCCTCTCAAGACATGTGCTTTCTGGGTGTGAGACTGAATACAGCAGCCCAGATGGCCTTTTTAACCCCGGACAAACAAAAGAGTCTATCCCTTTACTTCCATCAACTATCTCATCAGTCCATGCTGACTGCAAGGACAGTCCTTCAAGCATTAGGGTTCATGGCATCTTGTATTCTGGTGCTTCCCAATGCCAAACTGCATATGAGGAAGCTACAATGGTATCTCAAAAGTGTATGGACACAGCACTGCCAGGATCTGGACACTGTCATTCAAATAATACCTTGCATCCAAAAGGAATTTTTGTGGTGGGCTCAGGAATGTCACCTAAACAAGGGACTCTCTGTGACCCGGCCAGAGGCGAGTCAGATTCTAACGACAGATGCCTCAGACATAGCTTGGGGAGCTCATCTGAATGGAAAGTGGATACAAGACAAGTGGCCTGCCAGACTACAGCATCTACATATCAACATGAAGGAGATGTTAGCAGTCCAGTTTGCATTGATGGCTTTCAAGGAGTTACTTCTTCCAGGGCAGGTGTTGATTCTAACAGACAACACTACTGTCATGTGGTACATCAACAAGCAAGGGGGAACACATTCTTATCCTCTATGCAGGCAAGCAATGATTTTGTGGGAGACTGCGCTCAGCTTGCAGCTTACTCTTCAGGCAAGGTTTCTGCCAGGAGCACAGAACTCCTTAGCAGATGTGTTAAGCAGGCAAATCATGGATCCCCACGAGTGGAAACTGGCTCTTCATGTATTTCAAAAATTGACAGTGTCATGGGGAACTCCAGACATAGATCTGTTCGCTTCTCCACTAAACCACCAGCTGCCAAAGTTTTGCACGAAAAGGTTTCATCACACAGCTTGGAAAGTGGATGCTCTTTCGTTCAGTTGGGAAAATCTTCATGTGTATGCCTTTCCACCTCTGCCTCTCCTCCCAAAGGTACTCCTAAAGGTCGGACAGGACAAGCCAAGGATGATTTTGATAGCTCCAGATTGGCCTCGGCAACACTGGTACCCATTACTGCGGAATCTGGTAAAAAAGCCTCCATGGCCTTTACCTTTAATTCCACACCTTTTGTCTCAGAGGGACGGTCATCTACTCAATGTCAAGCTTCACTCTCTTCATCTAACAGCCTGGCATATTCTGTTTTGAACCACAGCAGGTCTCAACTTCCTCAACAAGTTTTGAATGTGATTATGGAAGCCAGAAGACCTAGTACACGTAAAGTGTATGCAGAAAAATGGAAGAGATTTTTATTTTGGAGTGCAGCAAAGGATTTGGATGTTTCTGAGCCTAATTTGAGTGTGGCTCTTCAATATCTTACTGAGCTATTGGACAAAGGTTTGTCTTTCTCTTCCATTAAGATTCATGCTGCAGCAATTTCAGCTCACTATGATTGTGACCCACCATTGTTTTCTCATCCTTTGTTCAAACAATTTCTTAGAGGGCAAAGAATATAAGACCCCCGAAGAGCTCCTACTCCTGCTTGGGACCTCAATTTTGTGTTGGAGAAACTTACTCTACAACCTTTTGAGCCTCATGGCTACTGCTGAGTTGAAATATTTGTCATGGAAGACTGCTTTTTGTTGGCCATTACTTCTGCAAGAAGGGTTTCTGAATTGCAGGCCCTTATGGCGGTTGAGCCTTTTGATTTTTCATAAGGATAGGGTATCATTACGTACTAATCCTTCATTTATGCCTAAGGTGGTTTCTAGTGTGGCTTTAAACCAAACTATTCATTTGCCTACTTTTTATGCAGATCCCCAAAATAGGCGGGAAAAGATTTTGCACACTTTAGATGTACACAGGCAGTTGCGTTATTATTTAAGCAGGACTAGGGATTTTAGGCAGTCTCAGCAGTTGTTTGTTTCTTTTGCTTTGAGTTCTCAGGGCAAGCCTGTGTCAAAACAAACTATATCTAAGTGGATTGGGTTTTGCATTGCATTCTGTTACTCCCATCATGGCAAGGAGATTCCAGCTGGGATTAGGCCTCATTCCACTAGGGCTACTGCCACTTCAACAGCATTTCTAAGGGGGGTGGCAACTAAGGATATTTTGGAGGCAGCTACTTGGAGTTCAGTGCATACTTTCTCCAAGCATTACCACCTTCCTCTCTATTCTAAGTCCAGGGCTGGTTTTGCCACTGCTGTGTTGCAGGGCATTTTGGCAGCTCCTGTTTCATTATAGTTTAGCCATCCTCCCTTACCTCTGCTTTGGGATTCTACCCAAGTGTTAGGACTGCAGCAATGTGAGATGAAGAACATAGTACAGTTTTGTACCTACCATAAATGTAGATGTTTGAAGATCCACATTGCTGCAGTCCAATTTTCCCTCCCTCCTTCCCGTCTGTGTTTAGGGGTGGTTGTGTGGGTGAGGTTCTATTTTTTGTAAATTTGTATATATTGTACATATATTAGGTACAGGAGTGTTTTGGTGTTTTTTGGTTTTGGCCTTATCTTTTTAGGGTCTTCTGACATCTGGGGCAAGAAAAGACTGAGGATATGACGTCGGTCATGCGCATTTGTACCCTGACGTCCTGATGTCAGACAAATGCGCCTTGACCGACGTCAGCCTTATACTTTGGTATTCGGGCCGACTGGGACAGCGGACTACCCAAGTGTTAGGACTGCAGCAATGTGGATCTTCGAACATCTACATTTATGGTAGGTACAAAACTGTACTTTCTCAGTTCAATTATCCAGATATGTCTTCGGTAAGCCAACCGACTACAGACATTCCGAAAAAATGCAAAGATAAAGACAGAGACAGGCAGCCTAGGTCCAAAGTTGCAGACGATGCTTCTCCTAAGTTAATCGCCAGTTCGCCGGTACTCAGGCACTTTCGCAGTCCCTTATACCTGCTACTTCAGATTCACAGGCCTCTACTGAGACCCATTTGGAGTCCGGTATGCCATGAGATGCTTCAACTATCGAACCTGCGGATGTCTACCTTGGATGAGTCCGGAGCCACTGTGCAGGCACCGGCTTCCGAGGGTGTATTCTGGCCTACTGACTTGCATATTAAACCAACACCATCTTCTTCTTCAAGGCCTAAAACTTGAACCATGCCTAGAAAACTGACAGACAGACCTCATGGTCAAGCCTCTATGCCTAAAAAACAAATGATAAGAATGGCTGAAGACCTTATTACTTTAATCAGGGGAAGCCAGCCTTCCCCCTCCAAGAGACCTAGGACTGAATTTGCTTATGATACTTCTGATCAGGGTTCTGTCTCCTCTGATGATCAGGATTTACCCTTGTCTGCCTATGAGGATTCTGATGCAGAGGACTCTATTCCCTCTGCTTCTCCCCCAGAGTAATTTTTCTTTTGGTGAAACCTGACATACTCTTAGGGAGCATTTTCGCTGGGAAAGCCAAGATTACTCTGATTCTAAAAAGCGGCTTAGGGATTTCTTACTCCTGCTCCAACACAGGCCTTTAGCTATCCCCCCTGTACTGGACATTGTTGATGATGCCTTTTCGGAATCTAGCTTGGCCCCTGACTCTCTACCTCCTGCTCCCAGAAAACCTGATAGATATTACAGGGTTTCTGACTGTCACAAGTTCCTTTTTAAAAATCCTACTGCGGATCCTGAGACCATTTCACAGGGACCCAAGGGCATTAAGGCTACTACTGTCAAAAACCCTACTCCCTCTGATAGAGATTCCAGGGTGCTGGATAGATGGGGTAAGAAGGTATACACTTCTGCAACTTTGGCCATTAGGGCCTTAATCTCCCAGTTTCATATGTTAAAGTATCAGCAGCATATTATTGGATTGCTTAAACAGAAAATTATGTTGATTCCTGACTGTGCTGAAAATAAGGATTTACAGGATTTAATGCATTCTGCTGAACAGGTTGGAAAACATACTTTGCAATGTGGTTTTGATTCACTAGAAGCATCTTGCAGGGCTGCTGTCACTGGGTCTGTACTTAGAAGGCATGCTTGGCTTAAGGAGCAATCTTTGCCAGATCATGTTAAAGATAAATTGCTGGATGCCCCTTTAAATCAGGACCGCCTGTTTGGCAACAAAGCAGAAGTAGTACTTAAAAAGATGGAGGAAAAAGCTAAATCTATGCAAACTGTTAAAGATTTCCTACAGGTACAACCTTAAAGATTTAGTAGGCATTGGCCCTCTAAGAATTGGTCCTTTCCTGCCTCTTCCAGGCCTTCTCAGCCCAAACTCAGAACCAGCACAACACCCAGGCTTCAGTCCTAAGGTACGCACAGGACTAAGCAGTGGGGGGCACTCACTTCCAAATCAGGGAGTAGTAAGACTCCCCCCTATGGTAAACTGTCTCAATGACTTAACTTTAAAACCTCCAAGCCCTTCTCATCTGACTGCTCCTTTAGGGGGAAAGATTGCTCTGCATACAAAAAAAATGGGAACTAATTACCCAGGACAGATGGGTTTTAAATATCGTTTCTTAAGGATACAGATTTGACTTCTACATGTTACCAACCCCAAACGGTTGGCAAGATCTACCCCCAAATCAGTGGGCAGAGGCTCAAAAGCAAGTACTTGCTCCCTTAAGCATAAGGGCTATTCAACCTGTACCAGAAGAGGAAAAGGGGCAAGGTTTCTACTCAAGACTTTTTCTGGTACCCAGAAAAGACAGCTCATGGCATCCTATCCTGGACCTTTCTATCCTAAACACCTTTTTGGTGATCCCAAAATTCAAGATGCTAACTCTTCACCAGTTGCTTTATATGCTAGGCAAGGATGCTTGGTTGGCAACACTGGATTTAAAGGAAGTCTACCTGCACATTCCAATCGGGGAATCTTGCAGAAGATACCTACGCTTCAAAGCAGGCTACATGCACTATCAAATCTGTGCACTGCCCTGTGGCTTATCTACTGCACCCAGGATATTCACAAAGTGCCTAGCTCCAGTCCTTGCATTTTGCAGGCACAGAAATATTCAAATATACCCATACCTGGACGATTGTCTAATTCAGGCAGAAAGCCAGGACATACTTTTGAATCATCTGGCGTTTGTACAAAAGGTGCTAACTTGTCTGGGGTACACCATAAACGAAAATAAATCACATCTTGTACCCTGTTAACAACTTATATTCCTGGGAGCAAGCTTGAACGCAACTTCCCCGATGGCTTTCCTCATGCCAGAGAAACAAATTCATTTGACAGCTTACTTCAAACTAATGGCCACAAAAACCCTGCTATCTGCAAGGCAAATGCAAGCCTTGGGGTTCATGGCCTCCTGCATTCTCCTAATTCCATATGCAAGACTGCATATGAGGAAACTGCAATGGTATCTAAAAAGTCTATGGTGTCAACATTCTCTGGATTTAGAAGCAATGATTCCTATCATACTTTGCCTACAGTTAGACTTCCTTTGGTGGGCAGAGGCCTGCCACCAAAACAAGGGACTACCATTCACTGTACCCCCTGCCGCCCAAACCCTAACAGCAGACACATCAGACTATGCATGGGGGGGCTCACCTGGCAGGGAAGTGCATTCAGGGCAAATGGAACCCAAGTCAAATGCACCTGCATATTAATCAAAAAGAAATGTTATCTGTACAGAATGCTCTGACAGCCTTCAAGGCCCACATTCTTCCAGGACAATTAGTGGTAAGGACGGGCAACACCACTGTTATGTGGTAAATAAACAAGCGGGGGGGGGGCATTCATACCCCTTCTGCAGACTAGCCATGGCTCTGTGGCACACAGCCTTGAGCTACCAAGTGCATCTACAGGCTCAATTCCTGCCAGGAAAGCTAAATACACTGGCAGACGAACTAAGGAGAAATCTCATGGACCCACACGAGTGGAAACTGGAACCAAAGATTTTCAACATGTTGATAAACAAATGGGGGAGCCCAGTTATAGACCTGTTTGCCTCCCCTCAGAACTACCAATTGGACAAATTCTGCACAAGGATTCCCCACAAACAAGCTTGGAAAGTGAATGCCCTGTCCTTCAACTGGAAAAATCTATCAGTTTATGCCTTTCCTCCTCTGCCTGTCCTCTCCAAAGTACTACTAAAGATCAAACAGGACAAACCAAGGACGATACTGATTGCACCAGACTGGCCATGCCAACACTGGTACCCCCTCTTGCGCAGTGTGTCACTGCTGGCACCATGGCACCTGCCTCAGACCCCTACCCTGCTGTCCCAGCAGGAGGGCCAGATTCTGCATCCTCAGCTTCAAACCCTGAACCTGGCAGCCTGACTAATTACTTGACCTCTCCGTTACCATCCCTCAGCAAACAAGTGTTGGATGGCATTTTGGAGGCAAGGGAGACCTAGTACTAGAAAATCTTATGCTGAAAAATGGAAAAGATTCTGTTCCTGGAACCAAACTCAAGGGATGGGCACAGCAGTGCCCAATTTACCTCAGATTCTTCAATACTTAACTGAGATGCTTCACAAGTGCCTTTCTTTTTCCTCCATCAAAATTCATGCCTCAGCCATTTCAGCTCATTACAACACAGAACCACCCCTCTTCTCTCATCTACTGCTCAAGCAGTTCCTCCGAGGGGCAATAATTTAGGACCACCCAGGAGAGCCCCACCTCCAGCCTGGGACCTTAACTTTGTATTGGAAAAACTCACTCTACCTCCTTTTGAGCCAGCTGCAAGTGCAGAGTTAAAATTCCTTTCTTGGAAAACAGCCTTCCTTTTAGCAATGACGTCAGCAAGAAGGGTACCTGAATTACAGGCCCTTATGGCAGTGGAGCCTTTCATCATCTTTCATGCAGGCAGGGTGTCCCTCAGGACCAATCCCTCCTTCATGCCCAAGGTGGTATCCACTGTGGCTCTTAATCAGTCCATTCATTTGTCAACATTCTTTTCTAATCCACAGAACAATGAGGAACAGATACTGCACTCCTTAGATGTGCACAGACAACTTAGATTTTACTTGTACAGGACTAAACCTCAAAGGAAATCTGAACAACTGCTGGTGGCATTTGCTGCAGAGGGGAAGGCCATTTCAAAGCAAACCATTTCTAAATGGATAGGCCATTGCATTCATTTCTTTTATAAGCCCCATGAAAAACCTATCCCACAGGAGATAAGACCACACTCAACCAGGGCTGCATCTACCTCTACAGCCTTTCTCAGAGGTGTCCCTATCAGGGACATCCTAGAAGCTGCCACCTGGAGTTCTTTACATACTTTCACCAAGCATTACCATCTGTCTATTTTCTCTAAATCCAGAGCTGGTTTTGCTACTGCAGTCTTTCAGGGTCTTATAGCTGGTCCTAATGTTACCTAAATTCCTCCTCCCATCCTTAGCTTTGGGAATCTACCCAAATGTGATGACTACAACAGTGAAACACGAAGAACATAGTACAGTTGTGTACACTTACCATAAATGTAGATGTTCGAGTGTATTCACTTTTGCAGTCCTGGTTACCCTCCTTCCAGCCACCTGACTTCTATTGGCTATACCTCTATTCTTGCCTAATATGTTTAAAGCTTTTTTGTGTGTTTGCTTTTTTGTTGGAGGTGTAACCTTATGTATATATAATTGCTTCCCATTATGGGGGCACCTGACATCTGGGCAAGAAAAACTGATGTAATGGCGTCGGCTGCAAGCTTTATACCCCTGACTACCTGACGTCATGGAAAATGAGACAGCAACCGACACAGAACCCAAGACTTTGTTAATCAGGCCGACTGAGGGCTACTGCAAGTAGATAACCCAAATGTAATGACTGTAACAGTGAATGCACTTGAACGTCTACATTTATGGTAAGTGTACACAACTGTACTTTCTGCTATGTTCTTGTTGGCAAAAAAAAAAAAAAGAGAGAGAAAGCCCTGAGGGTGTGGAAATAGGGTATTCAGTGTTTTCTGGAGGATAATAGTTTTCCAGTCAAGTACAGTTCCCTTGCAGACAGATTCAGTGTGCTGTTAACACATAAATGGCACCCCATCTTCTACTTGGCTTGGAAGTTGTTTTCAAAGTGGAGCAGGCCTTATTGCAACCTCGTTCCTTTTCTGACCAACACAAGTATAGCTGCTACTTCTCCTGTACACTTTTCTTCTGTTTCCTGTGCTGATGTTCTTCCAGAAAGCAGGGCTACAAAGGGAAATTTGTCATGGCTTGTTTTTCCTGTTCCTTCTGCCCCACCTGTGCAGAAACTCCTGAGACTAAATCCCTCCTAGGTGCTGCTAACCAGTCTATCAGACAAATGTCACTCAGACTTAACTGGTTAGTTTCTGCAATTTCAGTAACAACATGTAAACGTCTTTCTCTCATTGATAATCAACAGTTGCCGCTCAGACTAACCTTAACCAGTGCATTCATCTATCTGAATTTTTTTCCGTAGTATTCTAACCAGGGAGAGCGTCTACTCCATTCTGTTATTTTGCACTGTCAGTTGAGTTTTCATTGAGGAAAGCAAAGCTAGTCAATTGTTTGTTACTCTTTCGGACAGAAAAACAGGTCAGAAAGTTTTGAAATTTTTCTCTTTGAGAGAAAAAAAAACATCAAAGTTTCCAAAATTAATTTAGCAGCATGGTTATCTGACTGTGTTTTGTTTTCCTAGAACAGATCTAATGCAGCTCTTGCCTCTATGCCATTCAGCTACAGGAGTTTCTACGACGACAGCATTTTTTCAGAGATGTAGTTCAGAATGGTGTCTGTAGCAGCTACTTGGTCTGCTGTCAACACTTTTGCATGGCACTGTAAGCTGGATGTGATGTCCAGGACCAGATATTCCTCACTTAAGGGTGGCTTCTTTCCAAGAGGAGGACCACCACGTAGGCTATTACCTAGGGCTCTGACCTGCTGTTACAAAGGATAAGCTGCCTTTTACCAGCTGTGAAGGTTTCGTCTTCCTTAATGTACCTATCCACCTTCCCCATCTCTGACATAGCTGCTTTTGACTTTTTCTTTCTCTGTTTTTAGATGTCACACATTTGTTTTTCAGATGTTTATACGTCTGCCTCATCTGGAAAGGCTTTGCAGTGAATTGCATTACTGGAAAAGGGAATCTTCTTTTTTTTTCGGATTTTCCCAGTTAGGGGTCGCCACAGCGGATCACCTGTCTGCTCATGATTACAGGAAAAGAAAATGATGTTTGCAAACCTGGTAAAGTTATCTGCTGGTCTGAGTCCTGCTGTTACTTAGCATGAACCTGCTCTTCCAGACCTGTCATTGTAAGAACATAACCTTAGTGTGTGTTTAATGATGCCAAGTAAATTTTGTCATGGGTGTCATTCTACCACTGTATACTAATTTATTTAAATCCGTTATGCATGTCTACATCCTCGTGTGTCACTTTCACTGTTGCGTGATTTTTTTTTTTTTAATATGCTAAAGTCTTAACACATTTTCTTCTAAAAAGAAAGCCAGGACTCTGGCTTATCACAGCTATTGAAACAATTTCTGAAGAGGATTCTTTAGTCCTTCTTTGTAATCTGAGTTTTATGAGGATTAAATATAGCTATGAGACCTGTGATTATTACATGTTCAATTGTTTGTGTCTTTCGGCTTTTCCTGGTTAGGGGTCGCCACAGCGGAACTCCGGTCCGCTAATGATTGGCAGTAGAGTTTAACGTGCTGGCTTGCCGGGCCTAACGCACAGCCTTCAACGAAGGAACACCGTTCACACATGTCGCCACACAGAAGGCGCTCTAACTGAGAATCGAACGGGCAACGTCTAACTGTGAGGCAACACAGCTACCACAGCACCACCACCGCAGTTGATTATTACATGTTCAATGACAACACCAAAACTAGATTGTGTTACTGTGACATTCAAAACAACCCTGGAACATATAACTATTTACATTTCTTGCATGAAAACAGGAGGGAAAAGTAACAATGGCTGGGGACTTAAATTTATCCAAAACAGACTGGAGTAGTATGGATTCAACATTAGTAAGGAAATTTATTCACAAAGCATGTTCAGGAACAATTGCTTCAGATTGTGAAAACCTACCAGGGAATGGAACATACTAGACATTGTGTTCCTAAAGAAATTACTAAAAAAAAAAACAAAGAAACTAGTGGTCTTAAAACTTCATTGATGAGCTCAATCACAGTAATTTCCAAAAATCATGAAACCCAGGTAGTGTTCCAAAGCAACACGCCTTTATTTGTCACAGACAAGCGATCCTCAGTAACGTCATGTCAGGTTTTACCATTGTTGATATACAGTGATCATGGGATCATAAAGGTTCATTTGTTGCTAGGTAATTCTGCCCACCTGAAATCTAAACCAGTGTACCCAAGATTAAATTGAGATTATATGGAAGCAAAACAGTCACTGTGTAAAACTAATCAGAGTGATATGTTAAGTGAAAAAAAAATGTAGACTGAATGTGGAAAGTTTTGAAAGAGAGATTGTTTGCAAAAAAAATGTTTAACTTCAGGATCTAGGCATCCAATATCAGGGGAATATATTATCATAAGAACAAGATACCTAATTAAGGTAAGAGGCAAAAAAATATAAGAAATGAAAAAGCTCGAACTACAACTTTGAAACTGAAATAAATAAGCTGGGCAAACAAATTAAGCATAGTGTGAGACAAAATTAAAAAAAATTGAAGAAAATTTATTAAGCTGTTGAGCATAATAGGAAACAGTTTTGTAGATGCATAAAATGTGGAAGGAATAAAGACACACAAATTGATAGTGTGTGTAGATTCTAAAATTTATACACAGACACAACAGATTATAGATATATTTACAAAATTTTATGCAGAACAGTTTTGCTTCACAACAAGGGGGATGATAACTTGTTCTAGTGACATCCAGGTAACCCCAGACACTGGAATCAAATGAGATTATATTGAAGAACTATGTAACCTGAATCTAAACTAAGCTCAGAGAGGCGCTGGAATTAGTAATAATGACTTGATAACACTTCAGCAAGAATTTACAGTGCCAATATATCAATTATTTAGTAAGCCCTATAAATATGGGGGGATTCCTCAAGATTGGAGATGTGCTTATTAAACCTGCTCTTAAGGGAAAGGGAAGTAGGACAAACCCAGAGTCATACAGACTCTTAAGTGTACTTTCACATTGTGGAAAAATAATGGAGAAGGTAATATTGGATAAGTTATTGTCAGAAATGGAAAGGTTGGGACTTGAAACCATATGTCAGTGCACATATGTTGAAAATAGATCTATTACCACCTATAAATTGATGTTCTTTAACAATGTAGTAACAGGTATGAATGAAAAATTGTACTGTGATGCAATTTATATACTTAACATAGCATTCGACAGAGCCACACACAAAACACTGATTATTGCAAACATATGGGGTAGAAGTGAATACAGTGACTATTTTTCACGACACACAGGTCACTGCAGGTGTTGATTGTAGCTATGAAATTAAGACCCGCGTATTTTGGAAGGAAACCTGTGGCATATCTGGATAAGATTTTGAAGAGCAAAGGCATCACATAGTCAACACAGGGCTGTATAGTCAAGGTCATGATTTTCCAAGCAATAACATTTAGATCTGGACTACACATAGAGCTGTGTGATGGAAAAATCTATGCTTTTGAACTGTGGTGGTGAAGAAAACTTTTCAGAATTCCATGGTCTGCAATAAGATCAAATCCATTAATTCTTCTGGAAATAAACCCAGACTGCTCACCAGAAAGTCTGACAGTAAAATTAAAAGTCAGATACATTGGTCACATAATGCAAAGACAGGGTTCAGTAGAGAAGTTGCTGATATTTGGAAAGGTGGAAGGTAAAAGAAGGGGGCAGCTGAGGCTAAGATAGCCAGACAGCATTGCTAAAGTAATGCATATGAATTTGCTAAAACTTAAAGTAGTAGTTGTTGACAAGACAGGCTTAGTGTGCAAGTCTTTGTAGTGAAACTAGTTTGAATTAATGAACAGTAATGCTGTCATTCATCTACCAAAGCCATAGCTGCTTAATTACCTTAGATAACTGTCATTCATATTATCAGATAGCTTTGTAATATCTCCTACTATCAACTCACCTATCTTCTCTTTCCTTATCACTTCTGCTACTTCTGTCAACATAAGCAGCATGTCCTGGATGTCGCTCATCTTGTGTATCTGAACAAGTCAATGAGGATTGGGTGTTTATACAAACACATCAGTATGGATATCAAGAACATTAAACTTAAATGTACTAATGCTCACAGCCTGACTGCTCACTACAAAGTGGCACTCTTGCTTGCATGTGCTCAGTACTTGTATGTAAGTGCCTGCTGACCTGGAAAGCTTTTTAAAGGTATATCACGCACACACTGATCTACATCCCCCTCTTTACTGAGCTGTCTTGCAATGATGATGACATTTGAATAGGCATGCAAATTATACAGACAGTAATGAACAAAACAACATTCATGTCTAGATTACCATGCATCTAGAACTAGGTCTGGAAATGCGACCTGATCTTGTAATGTAGTAGTTAGGACTGGGTTTAGCAACAGAGACAGTCACAGGTGAATGTTCTGCTTTAGGACTCTCAGAGATATTCTTTGGAACAGGCATATCTGCTGTAATGTCCTATGGAACTGGAACATTGGATAAGTTATTCTGAGAACTAGTGTTTATTGCAGGCAGTTTGCTGTAACACTGGCTCTGACACCGGTAATAAATGTTTCTGATTCTGCCTAAATTCTATTCCTTGCGATTCCACAGTATACGATCTTGGCTCTTGACACACACGTTTCACAAATCCAATCTGATCAAAACCTTTTGCTGTCTGCAACCTCACTCTCCCCTTCTTCTAATGGATTGAGTGGTTTGGTGGTCTTATCATAATAGGACTTCTGGGCCAAATGCTTTTTCAGGAGTTGAGCTTTCACTGCTTTGTTCGTTTCATGTGCCAACAACAAATTACTACTGATTGGTAGTGTGGTTCTGGTTTGTCTCGACATAAGTTTCTCGGCAGGTGAACCAAGATGATTATCGCGAGGACTGTTTCTGAGATTCAGACGATTTAGAAAAACATCAGTATTGTCTCGTTTTGACTTCTCTAACAGCTGTTTTGCACTTTGAACTGCATGTTCTGCCAAGCCATTTGAATGCGGGTATTCAGGACTACTTGTAATGTGAACAAAGTACCACATTTCAGACTTCTGACTTGTAAATGTACACCATTGTCAGAAATGAGTTTGTGCAGACTACCATGGATAGAAAAGTGTCTCCAACTTGGTGATGACAGTACTGGACATTAGGTTAGGAAGTAGGTCAGTCTCAAACCAATTTGAATGAGTCTGCTAATACCAAGTAATGTTGACCATTCCACTCTATCTGTGGCTACTTTCCACCAAGGTAGTTCAGGAATCTGGCGTAGCTGAAGTGGTTCTTTCTGTTGATGCGGTGTAGTACTATTGCATAGAGAACAAGATGAAAGTACGTTCACAATGTCTTTTGACATAGAAGGCCAAAATACTAGTCCTTCTGCTTTTGTCTTGGTTTTTCTGTTTAATAAACCTTTATACAGAATTCTTCCAGTACTAGTCATGTAGTAAGTTCATGTACAACAGCAGTGCAGGATTTCATCATTATACTCCTGTTTCTGTCCACTCCATATGATTGTAGTCTGTAACCCAGCCAGGGAAGAGTAGCACATTCTGTAAAATGTTTTTCTGCATAACAAATAAAATAGCCTCATTTTTTCAAAAATAATTGAAAAGTGCTCATTTCTCAGGTGCAAAATAGCTCTTACCTGCAGTTATTGAACGCCCACTGGTCTTAGTACATTCACGTGGAACAGTTGTCTTGTTAGGATTCTGTGCTGCAGTGTAAGGAAATCATAACAAAACTTTTGGGGTTCCAAAACCTCAGCACTTTGGGTCCCTGTCCTCAAAGCAGTAGCACTATGTTAGCTGTTCCCTTCACACTTGAATCATGATCCGTAATCATTTTGGGAAGCACACACATACTTTGAGACCTCCAACTGCTCAGCATTCACCTTTGATAAAACTTCATTTTGATCTGTGTTGTTTTCTGAAAAAAGTTTCAGCAGCCTTCCCTTTCTTTCCTTTACTTCACTCCACAAAGTAGTTTGGGACATCCATTGAGAAAATTAGCTGCAAGGTATGCGTAGCTCCTTATTCTGTCTGCATGCTCTGAATTTAAGTAATATCTCTCTGCCATTGTTCAAGATCAGTGATAGCTCCTTTGGATTTTCACATCCCTCCTTGTTCGTTACTTTTCTCCTCCCAGCTGACAAGTCATCAAAACATATTTGCATACATAAAAAAGGAGTGCAAAGGGTTGTGCTCAAAATTAAAGGCTGTGGGAGAGTCTTGTTAGATGTTTACTTAAGTATCACAGGTTTGTGAGAATTGCATTGTGTTTGGTAGGTTGATTTAAGAATTTAGTTCTTGAGTGTGTGTGCATGCGCACGCAGTGCATGTGTGTGTGTGTGTGTGTGTGTGTGTGTGTGTGTGAAGATGGTTAGGGGAAGAGATGAGGCAGTGGGGGAATAGTTATACTTGAGATAAAGTGGTAGTTTGTTTTCTGTGGTTATGTTTAGTATGAAAGAACTATGGGTAATGTTTTTGAGGAGCCCAGTAGATTTTTAAGATTTTACCAGAAACATTTGCATGATTTTGAGTACATTACTTTGTTTTAGAGTTATTATGTTATTTTAATTGTAATTTTTGTTCCAGTTTTTAATTGGCTAACTGGGTTGTAGTGGAATGAGTTTTGAGAAGCTTTCCACTAATGTCAGCATTTATTCCTTGCATTCATTTATTGATTAACTGCATGTGTAATCCAGAGGCATGTGTTTCCCCTATAGTGACATTTTCTAAGTGAAGTTACATTATTGTGCATACCTAGTAGAGAAGAGTTGTGGTAAAGAACTGTAGGACAACCGTGGGATCAGTTTTGTTGTAAAGGGGATCCAGTCGGTTAGACTAAGATTTTTAGAAAATAAGAGAATTTCACCCAGTGATGAATATTGGTGAGGATTTGGTGGTTATGGATAACAATGTTAATGGGCATTTGATGCTATTTATATTTACAAGGGCTATAGTGAACATAGACCAGTGTTAAGCAGTATGGTTAATGCCAGTCTGTGGAGAGAGATCAGGTGGATTGCTCAATAAGTTGGGAGAGATTTTGAAAACAGGCTTATTGTATTTATTTTTCTTTTGCAGTCCGTTCCAACAGTAATATGAAATTACGCTGTTAAATCCAGGTTTGCAGGGAATCTAGGAATGATTGAAGTCTTTTCGGATTTGTAGTGGGTGGTTGGTATGTACAGGTGATGTATATTTTGGTATTTTCTCCTAAGGCAAGATTGCACTGTGTCCTGTTAGAATCTGATGTACTTGTTTAGTTTGAGGAAATATAAATGTTGTAATAAGGTGCTTGCAAGCAAGGAGTAAAAATTCAGCATCTGCAGTTTTTGTTTCACCTTGTTTTTCAGTACAGTGTACTTTTTAATTGCTTAAAAGGGTTAAGGGAGCTGACAATTTTACCTAGCCAAGCTTGAGTTATAACTAATGAGTCTCATTTATATTGCTGTAGAGTAAGTTGAGTAAGTAAAATGTGTTCTTAAAGCTTGTATCATTTAGGTGACTGATTAATATTTTTAAAATGTTTAGATTGTTTTATTAATGTGTTTTGTCTGTTAGTATCTGTTGAGTGTGGGTTTAGTTGTGCCTCTTGTTTGCAGTAATGTAAGGTAGTTGTGAGTTAAAAAGATGCTTTCTTTCATTTTTTTTTCAGGTGTTGATTAGTGTTTAGAGGTTATAAATGCTGATATAGTATTAAACATCTTGAGCAGTGAGGTAGGTGATTATTCTTTGTTGTATTACATATAAAGGGAGTAGTTGTATTTTAGCAATAAGAAGGTTATCTGCATTAAATATTGAGTTTTTAAGAGATGTTTGGGAGACAGTTGGAGGTGGATGATAGCAGAGAGAAACGTGAAAATAAAAGGTAGTATACTAAAGTGCAGTTTAGGAAACTATTTTTTAACAGATGGCAAAGGGTTAAATGAACAGTGTTATGTGGGAGATGAATAATGTGAGGGTAGAAAACAGTAGGGTATCTTTCTGAGAGTGTTTTTGTGGTATTGGCAAAGGCTTAACGGAAGGATGGGCAGTAAGACTAAGAGGTGTGATTTTTGATGCTTCCACTGAGTTGTCAAATAACTCCTTAAGGAATCCGCTTCCTGAACATGACCCAGAAAAAAATCAAACTGGCAAAAAAAGTTACTGTAACTATTTTTTGGATGTGCAAGTAACACTGCAGCCCTCCCAGAACTTTGTATACCAACTCCACGGTTGCACAACCCAGAAGAAGGGAGAAATTTCCCAAAAGAAATGAATCACTGCTGGTGCACTATTAGAAATGGCGCTGGCAGGGATTTCCTATGAAACACTGTGAGCGGGTAGTTGAACTTTGACAAGTCATGCTGGATGAGTTCATTCCTACAGGAATCCGTTCTCGAGCACAGTAGATGACTAGTGGCTGAAGCTTTTAAGAAAGTGCAGTAGTGGTTGGATGAGAAAAGGGCAGAAGGAGAGGTTGGACTGGAGAAGTTTCAGGAAGCAGAGTGGGATGTTGAAGTATGGGGAAATGGAGTGGGCGATCAGAGATAGAGGGATACATTTTTGCTGCCACCAAAGGATCAACAAGAATAGCTGGAAGAAGATGCATGATAAGTGGAGGTCTTGCAGGGAGAGTATATGCATTTCAGAGAAGTTTTGAATGGATGGTAGAAGGTGACCTTTGGCTGTTATGAGAGGACTTGGTCAGAGTGAATTGTTATGAGAGTACTTGATCAGAGTGAACTTTTATGGATGGTGGAGGAATGCAGTATGTATGGAAGGAGAGCTGAAACAAATGCTGAAGGATTTTATGGAATAGAAGCAGGAGGTGAGAGCCCAGGGATGGTAAAAGTGGAGTAAACCTTTGCTGCCAGCAGTGGCTTGTTTACAGAAGTAAAAATAAGAGGTAAGGAGAAAGAAGAGGTATAAGCCATTAGAGCTAGAAGTAATTGCTGTGTCCCACTGACAGTGGATTGGGTTTTGTGGCATTTTGTCATCCAATGAGCTGGGGAGTGCATATTATCTCATTCTCTTGCAGTAACAGGTCACTCTCTGGGTAGTGTCTTTATAAAATATGCATATTTAAAGTTGAAGTAATGTTGTGCAGCTATGATTTATTAAAATATTCATATGTTTCTCATTTCTCTTGAAGTTGTATTTCAGCAGAATATTTTCCTTAGCAGCTTCCCTTAGATTTGATTTTGAGACCAGACATGCATTTGTTGGTGATCAATCAGGACAGGTAACCATTCTCAAACTGGAGCAAGACAAAAGTAGCCTGGTCACTACATTTAGGGGACATACAGGTAAGGACAACCTTGTTGCATGCAGACAGGTATTGGCAAAATTCATTGCAGGTTTGAGATTCCAAGGTAATGTCTACTTCCTGTTAGGGTATAAAGACGTATAAAGTAGTAATTTTCTCATTCATGTACTAATGTAAGCAGCAGCTGCTTGTCTCTATGGCCTTTACCTAGTTCACTTATGATTTCAGATGTTTTGAGATTTTGTTGCCGTTATACTGCCCTGTATATCTTTATGGTAATGATTTTTTGCCTGTTTTTGTTATTTTTGAATGCTGATCACCAGTGACATGGCATTGTGCACAAAGCCCACAACCTGGGCACATGCCCCTCAATGTCTCCCACACCCCCAGAGAGTGAGGCAGGCAGCAGGTTCTGCTTCATCAATACTCTGTCTCTATAGCCAGATCCTCTATATACTTTTTGTATGTAGCAGTGTTTTGGAATTATTAATACAGATGTGAACAAATTAAACCCCTGTGTACTGTAAAGCTTGCTTTTATGTTGTAATTAATTTATAGCACAGGGGCAGTATTTGTATACCATAGGCCAAAATGCTTGTATAACTTGCAGGTCATCTGTGCTTTGTGCAATGCAGGCTGTGGTGTAGTCTGTGCTGGGTGGATTCTTAAGCTAGTAGTCCTACTATAGCCAGTCATTTTTAATGGTCATACTGACATTTTCGAATGTCAAAGTTACTGTGTTGCATGAATAAGCAATCCTTATTCTCATCCAGATTCCCTCAAGTGTATTTCCACTCATTGATGTGTAACTGTAAGGGTCTGACTGTTACTAGTAGCAACTTGGCCATGTTCAGAACACTTTGTGTTGCCTGTGGAATTGAAGATATACCGTACCTTTGATAACAACGATGATTATGAGCTTCAGGGTTGGTGCTGTAAATTTTGCATTCCTGTAGCGGGTATGGTGATGACAGGTGTGCACTAATTTGGGGTCATCCTTGATGATCATCTGGCACGTAATGGTCAGCTTTTGTAAAGTCTGCTCGTTTTCATATAAGGAACATTTTTGAGTCCAGCACCTGCGAACACAAGAGGACCTGGCTGTGGTTCTGCATGCCCTGGTATCATTGTACCCAGACCACTGAAACTTTCTGTACATTGGGATGGCCTTTACCTAGTTCACTTATGATTTCAGATGTTTTGAGATTTTGTTGCTGTTGTACTGCCCTGTATATCTTTATGGTAATGATTTTTTGCCTGTTTTTGTTATTTTTGAATTTACTGATTGGCTTGTGACATTACCATCATCTCACAATGGTCCTTTGGAGCCTCTATTGGATGCCTGTTTGGTCCTCTTATTTACAGAGTTGTAGTTCTCATTTATCTAGTTATTTTTGATGTTCGTCCTCCTATCAAAAATAGCTGCTTGTATCATACTAACTTGTGGGTATTCTCTCTGCATCTCAGGGCTGCTGGTAGGTCTGAATGTATTGCTTGAATACTCCAGGTCTCACTGTTTTCCCTTTGACAATGCACCCTTGGGGCCCTTGACACTCAGCTTTCAGAAGTCCTTTAAGACTCCTTCATTTCAACTAGATTTCAGTTAATTTATCACCCTGCCTCACTGATATTTATGTTTTATGTTTCATTTTATTTGCGTCTCTGCTTAGCTGTTACTCAGGACATCATATCTGAAGTTGATAGCTGCGAAGAGTGGGCTGTGGTAATACTGTTGATTAAGCTTCCAAGTAAGGATATTTCATGTGTACTTAAAAGTTTGTATATTTCTGGTTTGATTTAATAGATTATTAAATGCCCAGTCTCCCTGTTGCTGTAAGTCATCACTTTTCTTCTCCAGTTCAGGATTAATACAACCCTGTATGTTTTATAGCGAAGAAAACAATCTATTCCAGCTAATTATTTTTGTCATATCATTTCAGGTAGTGTCACTGCTTTGTGCTGGGATCCAGTTCAGAGAGTGTTGTTTTCTGGCAGCTCCGATCATACCATTATTATGTGGGACATAGGAGGAAGAAAGGGGACAGCTATAGAATTACAAGGACACCGGTATGAACTGCTGACTTTTGCCAGCCCAAAACATTTTTAAGCAAGTTATGTTTTTAGTTTTGCTATGATTCATTTTAAAGTGCTGCACAAGAAAATGTGAAAGAAAGTGATTTGTATTTCTAGAGCAAGTGTAATCTTTATAAGTTTTCATCACTTGAGTGTTAGCTAGGAAAAGAATACAGACTAAAGATCCATTGTGTTGCAGGATGGTTAAGAGGTTCACTCTGAATAAGTTTTGGTGATGGAGTGTAAACCATAGTGTCCAGTTTTGTGCTTAGACACAAAGTCCAGGCTGCTCCCAGAGTGGATATTTTCAAGCATATTAGATTATAAACATGCACAGTACTTAATGCAGATGCCAGGAATCTATGAATAGTTGTGGCCAGTGATGGGAGGCATCACTTATGTTGAGCAGTGTGACAGGGTATGAGTTATGAAGTGAGCCTGGACAGCAGTATGGTAGTTCATTCCTTGCAGGACTTTGAAGTTGTGTGTGTGTCATGTGTGCATGCGCTTGCGTGTCTGTGTGTGTGTCTGTGTGTGTCTGTGTGTGTCTGTGTGTGTCTGTGTGTGTCTGTGTGTGTCTGTGTCTGTGTGTGTCTGTGTGTGTGTGTGTCTGTGTGTGTGTGTCTGTGTGTGTGTGTCTGTGTGTCTGTGTGTGTGTGTGTCTGTCTGTGTGTGTGTGTCTGTGTGTGTGTCTGTCTGTGTGTGTGTGTGTCTGTGTGTGTGTGTGTCTGTGTGTGTGTGTGTGTGTCTGTGTGTGTGTGTGTGTGTGTGTCTGTGTGTCTGTGTGTCTGTGTGTGTGTCTGTGTGTCTGTGTGTGTCTGTGTGTGTCTGTGTGTGTCTGTCTGTGTGTGTCTGTCTGTGTGTGTCTGTCTGTGTGTGTCTGTCTGTGTGTCTGTGTCTGTGTGTCTGTGTGTCTGTGTGTCTGTGTGTCTGTGTGTGTGTGTCTGTGTGTGTGTGTCTGTGTGTGTGTGTGTGTGTGTCTGTGTGTGTGTGTGTCTGTCTGTGCGTGTGTCTGTCTGTGTGCGTGTGCGCGTGTGTCTGTCTGTCTGTGAGCGTGTGTCTGTCTGTCTGTGTGTGAGCGTGTGTCTGTCTGTCTGTGTGTGAGCGTGTGTCTGTCTGTGTGTGTGTGTCTGTCTGTCTGTGTGTGTGTGTCTGTCTGTCTGTCTCTGTCTGTCTGTCTGTGTGTGAGTGTGTGTCTGTCTGTGCGTGAGTGTGTCTGTGTGTGTGGGCACAACCATTTTCTTCTGCTGTTGTGCCACCTGAGGGACTAAGGTCCATGGGAATTATGACCTGCTTTGGGAATAGTAGTTGGATTAATTTATTCCCTCTAGTGGAGCTTTTTTGAGTTTGTACTCTAACTTTCAATGGGTGTGGCATAAGCTTTAAAAAAATAAATTTGTCATTTGGCAATTTAAACAAATGTTGATATTTCTAGAACCAGCAGTGTAAGTAGAAATCTGTAAATGGCAAACTATTCAGGACTAAGAAGTTTTTACAGTGGTTACATTCATTGTTTTAGGCTGGAAACTGGATTTTATGTGACTATAAACACAGTAAATATTCTTTTTGTTATGTTGTATAAACAACTTACATTATATCTCTGTAACCTTTCAAGCAACACGCATACCGCCAGCAGCATTTTATTCAACCAGCTCTGAGTTTTCATGAGATTAAGCAGTCCTGTCTGTATTTAGAGAACTATTTACACTGCAAATAAATAATATACACATAATATTCAGTAGCTCTTTAGCTGCATGAGACAGAGGTCAAATATCAATTCATTTGTGTCTGCCCTTATGTAAGCTTTAAGATAACATTTTCTAATATATTGTATGTAGCATTGTTTTGGAATTATTAGTACAGATGTGCAAAAGCAATATTTGATGCATAGAGGCGTCATTAGGCTGTAACTGAAGAAATGTCTGGAGGCGTCCGTAGGCTGTAACTGCAGAAATGTCTGGAGGCATCCATAGGCTGTCACTGCAGAAATGCCTGGAGACGTCACTAGGATGTCACTGCAGAAATGCCTGAAGGCGTCAGTAGGCTGTCACTGCAGAAATGCCTTTAGGCATCAGTAGGCTGTCACTGCAGAAGTGCCTGGAGGTGTCAGTAGACTGTCACTGCAGAAGTGCCTGGAGGCGTCAGTAGGCTGTCACTGCAGAAGTGCCTGGAGGCGTCAGTAGGCTGTCACTGCAGAAGTGCCTGGAGGCGTCAGTAGGCTGTCACTGCAGAAGTGCCTGGAGGCGTCAGTAGGCTGTCACTGCAGAAGTGCCTGGAGGCGTCAGTAGGCTGTCACTGCAGAAGTGCCTGGAGGCGTCAGTAGGCTGTCACTGCAGAAGTGCCTGGAGGCGTCAGTAGGCTGTCACTGCAGAAGTGCCTGGAGGCGTCAGTAGGCTGTCACTGCAGAAGTGCCTGGAGGCGTCAGTAGGCTGTCACTGCAGAAGTGCCTGGAGGCGTCAGTAGGCTGTCGCTGCAGAAGTGCCTGGAGGCGTCAGTAGGCTGTCGCTGCAGAAGTGCCTGGAGGCGTCAGTAGGCTGTCGCTGCAGAAACGGCTGGAGGCGTCAGTAGGATGTCGCTGCAGAAACGGCTGGAGGTGTCAGTAGGATGTAACTGTAGAAATGCCTGGCGGCGTCAGTAGGATGTAACTATAGAAACTCCTGGAGGCGTCAGTAGGATATAACTGCAGAAACGCCTGGAGGCGTCAGTAATATGTAACTGCAGAAATGCCTGGAGGCGTCAGTAGCATGCAAGTTGTTTGTAGCACACACATGTAATGCACAGCATTGCTTCCCATTCTAGTTTCACATAAAGGTCTTTTGTGTTTTGGCATGTTTTGACAACTGTCTTCTGCCAAAATTATTTAAAACACTGTTAGGCATTGCAGTCTCACTTGGCCCCTTTAATGAGGAAACAGCAGGCATGTTATCTCTAAAATTAGTATAGCTGTACTCAGAAAGAATGATCAGAGATGCTTGCTTTAGAATACAGAGGAAAATATTTTAACGTACTCAAATAAAGGAACTTACCACATCCACCATCTTCACATTGTCTTATTACATGCTGCCCACACAGTGACACTTGTTTTGTTATGTTCTTACCTTCAAGCCTCATTCACTCACTCCGCTGCTCCATTTTTTCCCCTTGGAAAAAGACTCCTTCGGCAGACTACTCACTCCCCTTGGGACAAGAATAGAGCACTAGGACTGGTGCCATTGTCCAGCGTGGGGTCGGGATTGTTACTTCTGGCCACAGATTTGATATTGTCACAGGCCTAATTCACACTCCTGGGGTTGGGGATGCACTAAATGTTATGTGGGAGTGTCATTCACGTCTGCAAGTGATATATGCATGACGATTCACCACTGTCCTTGAAATGGGCAACTCTGGTCTACCTCTGCAAGTGATATATGCATGCCGATTCACTGCTGTCCTTGAAAAGGGCAGCTCTGCTCTCCAGTCTTCACTGAAGATCTTGGGCAGAACACTCTTTAGATCTATAAGACAAGATAAGAATTTAATGCTCTACACAAAGAGAAAATATGAAGAGAACCCAATAGGTGCGACAGAGAGGATATAACATAAATGCTCTTTTCAGAGAATTCAAACTTGGAGACAAAGTACTTAGGTTAGTACCCACTGCTGAAATATTTCTTGCAAAGTGCCAAGTCATCATCATCAACCCCTTTTTTTCCCATTTTTCTACATAGGGGTTGGGGGTGTAGGACCTTCTGAAGTTGTAGAAAAAGTAAAGTGAATCAGGGGAAAAGAAAAACGGAAACTGGTACAACTCAAATGTCCTGAAATCTTGGAGAACTGAAGTTTCTATAGTCAGGTAGGTATAGGAGAAGTTTAGACCCCACCCCCATCATTTCCTAAATTCACAATAGGGTTAGACATATATATATATCCTTAGAAACAGGAAGTAAGATAATATATTTATGAATAAGAACATATTTAGAGATTTATCTAATAGAATGCTTAATGCAGCACAATATAGATAATGTGGCTGGTGAAAAGGTCCATTTGAAATTATACTGGATACCAGAATCCTAATGCAAGTAGTCAGGAAAGAGATACAGAAAATTAACAGTGAGGTCATAGAAGAATCCCACAGTGAGTGGAACAGTCCTGTTATACTGACTCCCAAGTTGGAAATGTGTATAAAGTTTTGTACAGACTTTAGAAGCTGAACAGCAATCCTAACTTTCATTCATATCCCATGCTCTGACCTGATTTGTTGATAGAAGCTGGACAGAAATCCACCCTTGTCCAATTCTTTCTACATAATTAAAGACTGTAAATTCTACAAGCCCTAAAAGCTAAAGGAAAGATGGCAGTCTGTATAACCGATTGACTCAAACTATAGAGTCCTGTGTAGTCTGCGCAGAACACATGACATGCAAAATTAGTCTGGTAGACAAGATTCTAAGACCTCATGCTAGGTATTCCACACCTTACCTGGATGACATCATGCTATTTTCCAAAGTCCAGAAAAGTCCTCTCCCTAAAGGTCAAGACATTGTAACTTATGCCAAGCTGGATTAATAGACAACCCAGCTAAATGTAGCTAAGAATGGCAGAAGCATGCTGATATTTAATATTCAGAGAGATTGTGAAGTTTCAGGTTGAAAAGGTTGACGCAGTCCAGAAATGGCCTACTCCAAGTATAAGAATGCAGCTTGTGGTATTTATAGGCTTGGTAAGTTATTACAGTAAGTTCAGCTTAGAATTTACTACCATTGCTTGCCCACCAATTGATATGGCCAAAGGGTTGGGATCCACTGAATGTTCAACGGACGAATGAAGCAAAATGAACATTTAATCAACTATAAAGTATTCTGTATTCAGAGCCTCTTTTGATAGCTCCTGCCTTTTTCTAACGATTTCTATTACATACTAATGTCCCAGATGTGTTATTGGTGCAGTGTTTCCCGGGTAGCAGAGTGTGAGGAACAGCCCATTTGGTACATTATCAGCGAGCTCAGCAAAGCTGAAAAACATACAGAGCAGTGGAACAGAAAGGTTCCCCCCTGCACCACCTTAATCCAAACCATGCCTCTTCCCCAACCCCAGTGCTGCACCTTACCATAAAAAACTCTTTCTGTAACACTACCACTGCATAAAACACCTAGAGGCGTACCAGCATGACACATACACAACACCAAATGCATCTATTTCCTTAAACCTTACTGTAACAATAATCAGGAAACACTTCCACATGCTCCCAACCCATCATAAACACCATCAAACACACACTACACAAAATCTGTCCCTACCGTAGCCCTTATCCTAACCCTAACCCACAAACATATACAGCTCCACCCAGTAACTCTGAAAGTTTGGAAATATCTAAAAATACATTTACCTACTGCAGTTTAGCTTCCTTCTTCTCAGCACTGTTTTATGCGGACAATTTAATTATTTTGTTCAGCAACTGGAGCTTCCATTAATCCAGCAGGAGTTACTACCCTCTTTTCTGGATTTATTGAATTGATTTGAAAAACATAAGCTTGTCATTCATATCTCTAAAATTGAACCATGGTTTGTGAAACTCAACAATACCCGAAGAGCCAATCTGCTCTGTTTACTGCTGACACAAACATGATTTACTGGAACAAGTGTACAACTAAATGCATATGTTCTTTTTGATTTAACTCACTGTTCCCAGACTGTAATCAGACAACTATTAAGAAATCACTCACCCAACTGAAAGTCATCTGTAAGATTACCAGACTGCTTATTGTCAAGGGGAGAACATCTGTTAAGAATGTCATGCTTCTATAATGAATTTTGCCTTGCATTAACATCGCTTGTCACTTGCAAAATTCTGCAGCTAAAATTATAATCATAAAGATGTTATGAGTTATCTGTCTGCCAAATCAACAGAATACCGTTTTGTGTAATGACAGCATTCCCAGTGACCCAAAGAGCAGAACCTGACATACTAACTTTTATTCATAGTCTCTGCATCTGTGGTTACTGTCTACTACTTGCCATTCAGCTTGAGGACTCATTGTCTTCCTGTGTTATAGCCCCAGAAGTACTGATGCATTGATCCTTGGCAGGTCATTTCACTGATTAAAGAACTGAGAGCTTGCTTTTTTAGTAAGCTGTGGTGCTGTTTCCCTCCTGTTTTGTGCGGTAGCACAAGCCTCAACACTTTCAATCTGGAACTGTATAAAAACTAGACAAGTGCACATGGTTTGTACATGGGCTAAGATATGTTGTACTTCTCATCATATATGAGCTTATTGATATGTGCTGGCATGTCAGTTCAGTTTAGGATTAAGGGTATGAACAGATAATGAACTTTATCCTTTAGTCCAGGTTTTGATTCTCAAAGTCTCTATCTACTATGTCACTCTGAGTAACTCTGTTAACCAGACAATGTTTCTGTGTCACCCCTGAAAAGTGACTTGTGTCTATTGCATTTATCCAGTTAATTAATAAATAGAAATAACTTTGCATTGCTGTACATATCATTGTACTTTTTAATGTTCCATATTTAGTGTCCTTATGAAATTGCTGTTTTAAAGTCATCTGTTTTACTAACCTGTTTGCCTGTTGTATATTGTCTACTTTAAAGTAGCTATCACTGGTTTTCATACTTGTGTTACTTGTAGTATTACCCTGGTTCTGATCCTGTATGTTAAGCTTCTCACTGGAAAAGCTGTGCTTTTTATTGCTAAGATTATTGGTCATTGTAAGACTGCTACCTCTTATTTGTATTTCTATATTTTTCCTGCCTGATTGTCTGAGTCATGTTTGAAAAGGGTGATCTGATGTTGTTCATCTTCATTCATTCATTACTTTTGGGTATTGGTTCTGTCCTTGGAACTGAGTCGGCCATTATAACAAGCTCGCACCAGCCAAAAAAACTCTCGAGCTAAGCTTACCCATAGTGCCCCTCTCTCAATCACCTCAGATCTCGTTTGCAGCATATAGTATTAAGACGTGTCAGGCTAGCTGCCAAGCTAAGTCATTTAAAAATTTATACTTTAAAATTTTTTCTCATTTACCTTGTGAAATTTCTAATTCTTTAGTAGTCATTTAGAGTTTGCTTAGCTGTTGAAGTACTTTCTTCTTTTTCTTTACAAAGTTTTGTGATATTCTTCGTACCATTGCTGGTACAGGCCTTCCTTTACCTCTGAGGTAACTTTCAATACCATTGCTGGTATCCCCCCCCTTTTTTCTCCCTTTCTTTACCTGTTTGGTATTTCTTTTCTTACCATTGTTGGTAACAAAAAAAACAATTTTTTTTCACTGTGTGTATTTTGCTGATTGCTTCAGACATACTGTTGTTGGATAAGTGTTTGGTTTATTATTGATGATGACTGATAAAAAAGATTCATAATCTGGTCTCGAGAGAAGGGAAGGGAGTAGACACTTTTTCAGCTCCGCTTACTTCAGTACTGGACTATTTATCAAACCTTCTCCATTCAGGAGTGGCAGCTTCAACTATTTGAGTACACCTGGCAGCTATCTCTAACTTCCGCAGTGGCTTCCAGGACTCATCCTTGATTTTCTCACCGTCTCCTTAAAACCTTTTTGAAAGGTGTCATGCACATTAGACTACCCTTCAAAGATCCAATCGAGCCATGGAATTTGACACTAGTTCTACAGTCCTTGACTCGTCCTCCTTTCGAACCTGCTTACACTTGTGATATAAAATTTTTATCTTGGAAAACTATTACCTCAGCAAGACAAATATTTGAACTACAAGCCTTGTGCATAAAATGTCCTTACATGGTTTTCCATAAAGACAGAGTATCACTCCGGACTAATCCCACCTTCTTACCTAAAGTTATTTCCGATTTGACTGTCAATCAAACAATTGATCTGCCAGGTTTCTTTCCAAATGTTTCTAACAAAGGAGAATATTCACCACATTTACTTGATGTGCATAGACAATTGCGATTCTACTTGGACGAGACTAAATCACAACGAAAATCTGACCAATTATTCTCATCATTCTCAGGGCCAAAATTGGGAAGATCTGTTTCCAAAGTGACTCTATCTAAATGGTTGAGAGACCGCATTTGCTTTATTTGTCAACAAAACCAAAGCTCTTCTACCATCTAAGGTCAAAGTGCCTTCAACCAGATCAGTCACAACATCTGTTGCCTTCCATGCAAGAGCTTCCATGGATGATATTTGTGCAGCAGCAACATTGGCCACCCCTCATACCTTTATCATGCATTACATATTGGATTTGGTCTCCAGGGGGGGAGAGCTTCCTTTTGTTCAATGGTGATCAGGAGTATCCTTCTTTAGGGTCTCCCAGGAAATAAAGTAGCTAGGGACTCTGTCCCATCAGTAATGAGTGAAGATTAACAACATCAGATAAAGAAGTTATGTTCTTAGCCATATCTTTCCAGTGATCTTCAGTTATTCATTAGCTCCCACCTGCCATCTCCCTCCGAAAGACTCCTGGAGGTTCAGATTTGGTCCTACCGTATAATATGGAATTTGCTGAGATAAAGCCTCCACTTTTTCTTCCGTTCTTGCAGGCAAACTCGATCTGAGGTGATAGAGAGAAGGGGCACTATGGGTAAGCTTAGCTCGAGATTTTTTTTGGCTGGTGCGAGCATGTTATAGCGGCCGACTCTGTTCTGAGGACGAAACTGATACCCAACAGTAATGAATGAATGAAGATCAACAACACAGATGGAATGTTATGGTAAGAACATAACTTATTTTTTTTGAGCCATTTTACTTAACCTGGTTACCAAATCTAAAATAAATAAGTAACTTGAAGCTTCACTTTTGTGGTGTCTCTCTGCAAAGAGGATGACATCTGTTGTGACAGAGGACTGTTTGTCATGTAGTCATGATATACAGTGGCTAGTCCACCTGCACCTTAATGACTTCTTTCATTTTGGACTATATCATATCCATTCCTTGTAACTGCAAGACAATCCCGATAGAGCAGTACATGCCAACATTACAAAACAATTCATTAAAATGTTGTAGGCATTTATTTGGGTGGTCCTGACATCATTTGGAAGCTTCACTTCTTATCTGTATGGTCCGAGAGTATAATTTTAACTAGTGATAAGCCTGCATTGGAAAGAATTTTACTACAATGAAGCAATGACTTAAGCAGATTTGCAAATTCACATTTAATTTGTGATTGTGTCATAATATACTTTGTTTATTAGTAATGTGCAGCCTTGTACACTAGTAATGTTGTGAGTGATTTGGAGGTGTGAAAAGGAATGCCTTGTGGCTTCAGTGGGTATGTACTGGTGGCTATTCATAATAAGACTATAGTTAGAAGACAGGAGCTGTTAATAACTAGATAAATACAACTAAATGCAAACAAACTAAGAGATGTTAATAATGCAAGTATGTTTGGAGGTTGGAACAATCATGATGAAGAAAGATACCCGTAAGGTACTGGTCCTATGTTACAATGAGGTTATAATCACTGCATAAACAGGGGGGAAAGGTAAAATGTCCAAGGTGCTACAAAAAACTTTTTTAGCCCCCCTGCGAATCTGACCATCAGCATGTAGTATTTAGCATTTAAGTGGTGCTTGTTGCATTGCCATGTACTTGGTAGGTTTCTGTATAGACAGTATGTCCGCTGTTAATTAGGTGAAGGTGAAAAGACGGAGTTTGTTACTAGATGGATGGCTTTCCTAATATGGCTAAAGGGTTTAAGTAATGGTATGCAACTACACAAATTCTTGTGGGAGAAGTTGCCTTTTGGTATGTAACAACTGGAAAATCTCCTTTGACTCCTGTCATTGGGTATGAATTTTCAGGTATTATGTTCAGGGATGGCCTTGTGCATAGGACAGCTAAGCAACTGCACCATGATTGTAGGGACGCTCTTTTCCTGTGTATTGTTTTCTTAGAGCAGTGATTCTTTGCTCTAAAAAAAAAAAGTAAATAAAGGGCCACTATTAGAAGAAAATGCAGCTGGAAAATATCGGGTGATCCAGAGGGCGGTGCTCCAGTTGACTTGATATATTCAAGTCGCATCAGTCAAAATAAGTTTAAATGTTGCGAAGTCAGAGGAGTAGAGACCTCACAACATTCAAATGTAAGCAGAAAGCTGCGTCTTAAGGAGTTTTTTTTTTAAATATTAAATATATAATAGATAAAATTGGGGACAATCTGCAGAATTCTGAACAAAGTTTGAGGAGCAGTGCTGTGAGTTAAGCATTATTGTACAATGACTGGATATTAACATTCAGAAACGAGCACACTGATTGGTCAGCCCAACCAGCGTGCCTGTTGTAAATCCAGAATATACCAACAGAAAAAGTCCATCCATTCAAGTATCATTGAGTGGCCAGACTTTATTGGCGTATACCAGTCATAACTCTCAATTGTATATATTTTCACAGAATGCCCAGATTTTTGCTTCAGATTTTTGGTCTGTTTCCTATAAGTGTGTATTTTTGGCAAATCATTGAAGGTTGAAGTTAGAAAATTATAGACATTTGAGTTTCAGACTTCATACCCTTCAGTAAATTAATGCTAATACAAAACCTGTTATCCTATCAATTTTCTTAAGTTGTAAGAGCAAAACTTAAAAAATTTCCTTACTTTTGCACCTTTATCCCCACATTATTTACGGCTTTGCCCAAATATGAAGTATGCTTCCAAACAACAAACAATGTTGTAGATCCAAAATTTGTTAGTAAGCTACTAAGTCAGTCACGATGTTCTGCAGTCAAGAATCAGGTACATTAAAAAAAAAAAAAAAAAAAAAGAATGAAAAGTGTACTTTATTCTTCCTGAAGAACATCACAACTGACACAGTAGCTTATGAACACCTTCCCCATATACATTTCTTTCCAAACCATCGGTGTACTGTGTAAGCATGGGAATGTAAGCCTCTTATGCATGGGCATTACATCAAGCAATCCCAAAACATAAAATTAAAGCAGAACACCACCACAGGGCCATTATACATGGACATCATTTAAGAAAAGTAAGCTTTTTTCCCCCCTTAAATAATGTTATTGTATAATAGCAATAACCCATGGCTGGGTGTGGGTAATGCTGGATTTACCCACACCCAACCATGAGTTATTGCTATATTAATATTTTTACAGTAATGCTGGCAGAGGTATTTCTGGCTTTGTGATTTATGTACACCAGTTGAGATGAGAGGAATGGAGTGGTTAAGTAAGTGTACTCACTATTTTTATAATATTGCTGGCAGTGATTAACCAGATAATTTTTGCAATATTTCTGGCTTTGTAATTTGTGTAGACACAGTTGTGTTTGGGCACGTTATTATTTTGTACAATAATGGCAGTGATCAACCTATTTTTTGTAATATTTCTGGCTTGTTTTTACAATAACGCTGGCACTAAGTTTTTTTGCGGTGTTTCTGGCTTTGTGATTTGTATGTACACTTGAGATGAGAGGAATGGAGTGGTGAATTAAGTATAATCACTGTATTTATAATATTGCTAGCAGTGATTGAGCAGGTATTTTGGCAGTATTTTTGGCATTATGATTTGTGTGGACACTTGAGGTAAGACGTATGTTATTATTTTTACAATGATGCCAGCAGTGATCAGCTAGATTTTTTTATTCAGTATTTCTCCCGCTTTGTCATTTGTGTGGCATAGCTTGAATGGAATATTTTAATGTGTGGCAGCTTATTTTTGTGAACTTCTGGAGATGAAATAATACTGTATAGCCATCAGGCGTTCTCGCTGTAACTGCTAAGTGGGGGTTGGTGTTTCCTGGATGAAAGTAACTGGCACTCTTGTCATTTGTTCATTATAAACTGTTGATGCCTGGCTTTGCAGGACTGGTTTGCATTTGTGAGAAGTAAGATTGACTGCTTGATTGGACACCTGATATGTGCATAGAGAGTAGGCTTGCTTGGCTGTGGCTGTCTTTTGTGCAGGAAAATGACCAGGTGTCTGCTGCCTGTTTGCTTATTATTTTGGCTTTGCATGACTAGTGTGATTATGTGACGTAATGTGCAATATTTTAATATGTGGCAACTGTTTGAAACAAAAGTAAACTACATTACTCAGTAATCCGATTTTATCACAACCAGATGTCTGAATTGTGCATAGAAGTGGCTATAACTACTTGGTGGTTGTTGCCTGGATGAAATTAACTGACCCAGTTGTCACTTGCTCAGTTTAACAGTTCTCTGTCAAAGAAAAGAAGGGATAAATGCATCAGGGAGTACCCAGCTCTTCAGAACTTCTGGAGGCTGGTGACCCCCCCACCCAACACGCACACACACACACACACACACACACACACACACCAAGGCTGTATAAGTGGATTTTGACATGGATTTGGTAATTGCTTCTGCTCAGGACCCCACCTAGTCTAAAACCAGCCCTGCTCACAGGTGTTCACAGAAAGTCATTGTAGTTGTGTGGGAGATGGGGACAATGTTTCTTTTAACATTCCTCCCAAACCTCTGATGTCACTACATCTTGTGTTGGGCTATGGATAATGTGGTCATTATTTCTTTAACTTTCTCCACAAACTTCAGAGGGGTGCATGGAAGGTCACATTATCTTGTCTCTAGAAGTAACAGTTTGGAAATATTATTAAAATTATTTTTTTCCCTCATAAGCAAACAACTGATGCATATACAGGTGGATATCTTTTGGGGGAGAGTACGTGTGCTGTTTATATCTGTCTGACAATAAATATGTTATGGTCATTTTAAGTTTTCTCTGTGTGACATCAGAAAGATACACCGAAGGTGCCTGTCTTTTAGGGGATGGTGAATGGGGAGATGTACTGTATATAAATATGACAGTAGCAGCTTGAAATATGACTATTGGCATTTGCACTTTAACTCTAATCCCAATTTAACACTAGTGGGGGATGCATAGAAAGTGACTACTTGTTTTGAGGTGATGAGTAGGGAGCAGGTACTATTTCCCAGATATATGGATCCTCGCAAGCATTTGTCTGGTGAGTGATCAACTTTGAGCATTAAAAGCTGGATACAACTTATTTCTTCCTTTAAGTAAAAAAGGATTACATTTATTTTCTGTTTGCATGATTATTCAGACCATCATTGGATCGAAAGGTTGGGACAAAGCTCAAAAATGCACCTCAGAAAATCTGTAACCCTATGGCTTCCGGGTGCAAAGCAGCCCCCAGCTTAATTTGGTTATTACAGGGTAGTCCGGGTCAGTTAGGATATACTGAAAGGAAGCAAGAGAAAAAGTTGAAGAGTAAACCTAGCTTATTTTTGTTCAGACAATCATTAAATGAAAAGGTTGTTTAGTAATTGTAAAATACATCTTGCAGCATCTAGAAATCACATGGCTTCTGGAAGCCCAACAGCTCTCAGACCCATGGCAAAGCACAGTTATTTTCAGTGCAGTTGCTACAGTGTAGCCTTGGTCATTTAGCATTCGCTGAAAGAATTCAGGAAAAAATAAAGTTGAAATGGAAGACCAGATGTCCTTCTATTCACATGTTGCAGTAGTCTGTATATATGGGTTTTCTCCTCTTGCTACCTGAATGTCTGGCCAGTATACAAAAGATTTCAGTCACTTTATGGTGCATGGAACGTCTGACATGGCCAGCAGAGCATGGGTCATAAAAGTGACGTCAAATGTCAGGTGTTCCTGCTTTTCTGGCTGTCGGATTCTCGAGAGCTCAGATAAGTACCCCATTGGGGGACCTTCTTTGATGTACTTCAAGGATGCATCTGCAGTCCTTACAAATGGGTTGTCCTGTCGTCAGGCAGCCCTTCGGTCGGCCGGATTCCAAAGTCTGGGTCTGGCCTCGGCTGGTGTCGCACTTCACCCGACGTCATAGCTGCAGTTCTTCGGGTATAAAGGCATCAGCCGACGCCATTTTCCTCAGTCTTTCTTGCCGCGTGGCGCCCGAAGCAGAAGCTGTTCGCAAGTGCCGGTCGGTCAGAACCAGAGATTACTACTACCGAATACTACTTCGAAGACTTCTAAAAGCTAAGTACCCGTTGGGGACTCTTTCTTGCCTCAGCCGATGTCAGAAAAAGTGAATAATTGTTTAACTTGTGGGAAACAAATACCTCATAAAGATTTCCACTCTTACTGCTTACCTTGTTTAGGCCCAGACCACGACGTCGCAGCTTGTCTAGCCTGTGGTTCTTTTAACCGATGGACGCTTAGACGCCGGTCTGAATTTGCTGAGCAGTTTTTTGGCTCTGATTTTGCTTATATTATGCCGTCGGATCCTCCGACTTCACAAATATCCAAAAAACGCAAGGAAAAGGACCGACACTCGTGGTCCGCGGTTTCGGCCGAAACCGTGGTTAAGCCAACCGCGAGTGTCTCGGTTTCGGCTGAAACCGAGCAAGCGGTTCTTCCTTCAGCCGAAAACATGCCTTCTACCGAGGCCTCTTCAAACCTGGTGGAATCGGCTTCTGAAATCCAACCTGCGGTTGCGGTTTCTCAGGAATTATCTGACACTATTCCCTTGGATATCTCAACTCCTGCACGTGGAGCTGCTAGGCCCCCTGCAGCCATGTCCATTAAGGCCTTTGCCAGGGCTAAAGCAGCTAAAGCTACAAAATCTGTGCCTGTTAAGACCCCTTCTCACAGGCCCAGCTCCAGTTCCCAAATGCTTTCCTTGGCAGAGGATCTTATTTCTTTAATCCGGGGATCCCAACCTCATCCAGACAGGGCCTCTCATCCACCTCCAGAGAAGAGGCCTAGAGCAGAGCCCCCTGAGCCAGTGTCCACAGATGATTCCTCTGATGATTCAGAAAATACAGACCCTCCAGAGGCTCCTTCTTCCCCTTACGAAGACTCTGATGCTGAAGAGTCCATCCCTTCGGCCTCTCCACCTGAGGAATTTTCCTTTGGGGAAACCTTACATGCTATGAGGGAACAATTTCAGTGGCAGGGCCAAGATTTTTCAGACTCCAGAAAAAGGCTTAGAACCTTTTTGCATTTACCACAACATAGGCCTTTAGCTATACCTCCAGTTCTTTCTGTTGTAGATGATGCATTTAATGATGCTTGTACTGTTCCTGATTCATTACCTCCGGCCCCTGCTAAGCCCGATAGGTACTACAGGGTCCCGGACACGCATCACCATTTATACAAGGCTCCTTTTGCAGATCCCGAGACTATCTCCCAGGGGCCTAAGGCTGTAGCAACTACCTCTGCTAAAAATCCCCTCCCCTCTGAAAGGGAATCCAGGTCCTTAGAGAGATGGGGTAAAAAAGTTTACACTTCTGCTACTCTGTCAGCTAGGGCCTTGAACTGTCAATTTCATATGATCCAATATCAAGAATTTATGCTTGACCAGTTAACTAAAAAACTGTCCTCTGATGAACCTTTTGATAAGAAGTATGTTCAGGAAATGGTACATAACATTCAGCAAGTTAGTAACCATTCTTTATGATGCACTGGAGGCTTCCTTTAGATCAGCCATGACTGGCACAGTTATCAGAAGGCATGCATGGTTGAAAGAGCAGGCCTTACCGGACCATGTCAAATCAAAACTGTTAGATGCTCCCATGGACAAGGCCAATTTATTTGGTTCTCCTGCACAACAGGTACTGAAGAAGATGGAGGAGAAGGCAAAATCTGTACAAACAGTGAAAGATTTCTTACAGGTCCAACCTCCAAGGTTTAGCAGGAATTGGCCCTCCAAAACTTGGTCCTTTCCAGACTCCTCTAAAGCACAGAGAGGCAGGAATAGGCGATCAAGAGGCAGAAACCAATCCAGGGGTGCCTACAGGGGACGCCAGTGGCAGGGTAACAACCAGCGAGGCACAGACACAGCCACCACCACTGCAACAGGACAATCACAGTGACTTGGCTCTGGCACCGCCTACCAGGGAACAACTAGAAGCACCCTTAGGTGGAAGGCTAGCCTTATTCTCAATAAACTGGCATTACATCACAAGAGACAAGTGGATTTTACAGACAATAGACCAAGGCTACAGGTTCCACTTCCATACTCTACCAGGGAAGAGAGGAATGCCAAACCTACCGCCAAATCAAAAGACAGAAGCTCTAAAACAAATATCTCAATTATTAAAGATGAGAGCTGTGGAAAAGGTACCATCTATGGAGCAAGGAAAGGGATTTTATTCCAGACTCTTCCTGGTAACAAGAAAAGAGAACAAATGGAGGCCTATTCTCGACCTGTCCGCTTTAAACACATTCCTCATTGTTCCAAAATTCAAAATGCTGACTCTACAGCAGCTTCTTCCCATGCTGGGCAAGGAGTCTTGGCTGGTAACTCTAGATCTCAAGGAGGCATACCTGCACGTCCCCATACGACCAAATTGCAGAAGATACCTCAGATTTCTTGCAGGATCAGAGCATTATCAATTCTCAGCATTGCCCTTTGGCTTATCTACTGCGCCCAGAGTGTTCACGAAATGCCTGGCATCAGTAATTGCTCATTGCAGGCTTCAAGGAATCCAAATTTACCCCTACCTGGACGACTGCCTGATACAAGCGGACAACAAAACAAGCTAACAGAAGACTTACAAAGAGTCATTTGCCTGCTACAAGCCCTGGGATATACAGTCAATATAAAAAAGTCAAGGCTGATACCATCCCAAAGAATAACCTTCTTGTGTGCAGAGCTGGACACATCAAAGCAAATGGCATTCCTAACTGCAGAAAAGCAAGAGCAACTACCTCTCTACTTCTTGGCATTAACCAAGCAGAACCATCTAACAGCAAGAAAAGTACTGCAAGCCCTGGGCTTCATGGCATCCTGCATAATATTGGTCCCACATGCCAGACTGCATATGAGAAAGCTACAGTGGTACCTAAAGAATTTATGGTCTCAACACAAGCACAGCATAGAAACCAAAATTCCAATAATCCCATGCCTGAAGCAAGAGTTCCTATGGTGGGCGCAGGCCTGTCAATAAATCTAAAAGAAATGCTGGCAGTAAAATTGGCAATCCAGACATTCAGACCATTTCTCCGAGAAGGTCAGTTGATGATAAGGACAGACAACACCACAGTTATGTGGTACATCAACAAACAGGGAGGCACACATTCATACCCTCTATGCCGGATGGCACTGGACCTATGGAATGTGGCTCTGAGCTACAACATTCAGTTACAAGCAATTTTTGTACCAGGAAAAGAAAACATTCTAGCAGACATATTAAGCAGAACTACCACGGATGCCCACGAATGGATGCTGCATCCGGACATCTTCAAAGTCATTGCAAGAAAATGGGGACTCCCAGAAATAGACTTATTTGCATCCCCACACAATCACCAGCTAAAGAAATTCTACACAAGGACGTACCACCCACTTGCTTGGAAGGTGGACTCCCTATCTTTCAGTTGGAAAAACCTGACAGCATATGCATTCCCACCACTTCCTTTGATGCACAAGGTGCTATTGAAGATCAAAGAGGACCGTCCAAGGATCATTCTGATAGCTCCAGACTGGCCAAGGCAACATTGGTACCCATTACTAAGGAGCATGTCTCGGGAACAAATATGGACACTACCCCTGGTTCCATTGCTGTTAACACAGAACAACTACAACATCCTGCATCCAAGCCTGAAAACTCTGCAGCTGACTGCCTGGAACATTTCATAAGATCAATTAACCCAAATTTATCCCAAAGGGTTAAAGACATTATCCTTGAGGCTCGCAGGCCCTCAACAAGAAAAAATTATGCAGCAAAATGGAAAAGATATCTCATTTGGAGTACTGCAAAGGGAGAAGATGTGTCACTGGTAAACATAGCCAACATCCTGGAATACTTGGCAGAGCTCTTCCACACAGGCCTGTCCTATTCTTCCATCAAGATACATGCATCAGCAATTTCAGCAGAATACAGCTTGGATCCTCCTGTCTTCTCGCATCCTCTGCTCAGGCAGTTTCTGAGAGGAATTAAAAATGTAAAACCTCCTAGGAAACCACCATTGCCAGCATGGGACTTGAACTTTGTGCTAGAAAAATTGACACTTCCTCCTTCGAACCAGCAGCAACAGCAGAATTACAATACTTATCATGGAAGACTGCTTTCCTGCTGGCAATCACTTCAGCAAGAAGGGTATCTGAACTTCAGGCATTAATGGCAGTACAACCCTTCCTGATCTTCCATCAAGATAGAGTGTCCATGAGAACAAATCCTACTTTTATGCCTAAGGTGGTATCCAGAGTATCTTTAAATCAGGCTATCCACCTACCTACATTCTTCCCCAACCCACAGAACAGGGAGAAAGACTGTTGCATACCTTGGATGTACATAGACAGTTACGCTACTACCTGGACAGGACCAAGGGCAATAGAAAAACTGACCAGCTACTGGTAGCATATGCAACAGGAAGGGAAGGAAAAGCAATTTCAAAACAGACAATCTCCAAGTGGATAGGAAATTGCATTAGATTTTGTTATTCCTACCATGGAAAGAAAACTCCAGAGAACATCAGGCCTCACTCTACAAGGGCTACAGCCACTACCACAGCTTTCTTACGAGGAGTGGCTACCAAGGACATTATAGAGGCTGCTACTTGGACCTCCGTGCATACATTTGCCAAGCATTATAACTTACCCTTATACTCCAGATCCCGAGCAGGTTTTGCCACTGCTGTTTTGCAAGGGATCCTAACTACACCATAATCTCTTCTTTCCTCCTCCCCTAGTTTGGCTATGGTATTCTACCCATTTGTAAGGACTGCAGATGCATCCTTGAAGGACATAGTACAGTTTTGTACCTACCATAAATGTAGATGTCCGATAGGAATGCATCTGCAGTCAGGATTACCCACCCGCCTTCCCCTCTGTGGTACTCCTAGGGTATTTGCCCATCTTATAGCTAGCTGGGGGGGGATCTATTATGGTGTATTTGTTGTATATATGTACATACATGCTTATTTTTTGTGTTTGCTCTCTACTATTTGGAAACATTGGCATTTATCCAAATTTAGCCTTCCAAGAGGGCACCTGGCATCTGGGGCAAGAAACACTGAGGAAAATGGCGTCGGCTGATGCCTTTATACCCGAAGAACTGCAGCTATGACGTCGGGTGAAGTGCGACACCAGCCGAGGCCAGACCCAGACTTTGGAATCCGGCCGACCAAAGGGCTGCCTGACGACAGGACAACCCATTTGTAAGGACTGCAGATGCATTCCTATCGGACATCTACATTTATGGTAGGTACAAAACTGTACTTTTTGCTTGTTTATGTCGGACGGCACAGTGGTGCAGTGGTAATGTTTCCTCACAGCAAGAGGTTCTCCGGTTCGATTCTCTGCTGGGGTGCCTTCTGTGTTGAATCTGCATGTCCTCCCTGCGTTCATGTGGTTTTCCTCAGGGTGCTCTGATTTTCTCCCACATTACAAAGGAATACATCTGGAGCGTTTCTTCCAGGGCCGCTGCTGAAAATTGGCTTTGTTCCAAGACTTTCCCGGTTAACAAATGTTAAATAAATAAAAAAATAAAAGTAAAATGTCATCCAGAAAAGGCAAGTGTAAGTGCGGCCGTCATATACCACACAAAGATGCCCACGATCTTTGCTTGTTTTGTTTGGATAAATCGCACTACTACAAGGCCTGCCTGTCTTCCAAGCTTTTGTTCCGAAAATTCTACGTAGCAGAATCCACACGCTCATCTTATACTTGGTGAACCAATATCTTAAACAGCGCTAGGTATGGAGAGTTCTTACAATTTGCCTGCTGAACCACCAAAGAAGAAGGCCAAGACTGCCAGGCCTGCTACAGTCACTGTGCCTCCACCGTCCGACGATCAGCCTGTGGCCAAAGTCAGCCTGGTTGATCGGGCTCCACTGCCCCGGCTATAGCGGGTACCACTTTGGAAACTGCACGGAAGGCACATCCATGGAGGCTTTATGGACATCTGTCTCCGACACCGAGGGGGAACCAGGGCTCTCGGCAGGACAGTCGGATCCCTCCGTCACTTTGCAGTCTCCAGCCATAGGCCTTCCTCTGTTCAGATGCCCGCTAGACCATCACTCAAAAAGAAGGAGAAGAGGAAGCATGTATCCCCTGCTCCAGAAAGTCTACCGAATTTGCAGGCTTTCTCTTAAAAGCCTGTTTAATGCTTTCATGGCCCAGCAGCCTACTGCACCTGGGACTTCCACAGTCCCTCCTCCAATTCTGAGCCCTAGGCCTCAGACCTTAAAACCCTCTCAGGTGGAAGAGGAAGAGTACTCTGATTCTTCTTCTGAAGAGTCTCTCTCCTGCACCTCTCAGCTCCCTTCCCCACTTGGATATGGTTCCCCAGAGGAAGAATCTGGCGATGCAGACCCCTAGCACAAGATTTAACCTTTGAGAAAACCTTAGCTAAAATGAGGGAACATTTTAAATGGGAATCCTCTGAGATGAGTGAGGTACAAAAAAGGTATTATGACCTTATCCAGATAGATTCTCCAGCCCCTAACGCTGTACCTCCCATTTTTTCAGCTTTCCTGGATGCCTTTTCAGCAGCATCCTTAAACCCAGACTCCCAACCCCCAGCTCCACACAGACCTAATAGGTTTTATAAAGTCTCTGAGACAGCAACATATCTGGTAAATTGCCCAGCTGCAGACCTAGCCACCATTTCTATCTCCACTGACAGGGCTTCTAAACTACTGCCTTCTACTACCCTTCTCCCTGCTAGCAAGGACAGCAAAACAATGGAAGTGTTTGGGGAAGAAGATGTACACATCTGCAACTCTGGCTTTTAGAGAGATCAGTTACCAGACGCACGTCTAAATATGCTTTATCCCTTTTGGAGAATATTTCCAAGCAACGTTTTGACTTCCTGGACTCAGCAGCCAACGCTCAACTGTGCTCTTTTGTTTCCCTGACATCTCAGGTAACCAGGCACTCCAAGTTCAGCTATGATGCTGCTGAGGCCCCTGCCAGTTCAGCAGCATCAGCATTTGCATCTGCCCTAAGAATGTTCTTCTGGTTACACCTTTAGCCCCTACCAGATGATTTTAGTGCTAAGCTGGTAGTTGCTGCTTTAGACAACTCAGCCGTATTTGGAGCAAAGGTTGCAGACTTGTTCAAGTCCTTGCAACAAAGGGGGAAAGAGATGCAAGATTTAAATTTTAAAGCATCTATTGGCATCCCCAATTCCAAAGTTTCAAAGGAATTATCCTTCAAAAACTCAGTTAATCAGAAAGCACTCATGGCCTGCTCCCTATTTTAGGCCTAGGAAAACCACCAGGAAGCAATCCACTTCTGCTACAGCCACACCATCTACCAGCCAGAGGACACCCTTTCAAGACAAGGCAGGTAGTGTGTGACTACCTGCCAACCTTGAAACCCCCACCCCTTCCCTCTGTCTGTCTCTCTCTCTCTCTCCTTACATCTCTCTCACTGTCTCCAGGTGTGGAAACTCGTCACTTCAGACAAGTGGGTCCTTTCAGTAATAGAACACAGATACTTCATGACCGGGATCATCCCACCAAAGATAAGGGGAATTCCCCAGCCCCCAAAAGAACAACTTCCCCTCTTAAAACCAGTTCTAGACAACCTTATGGCTCAAGGTACCATCACCACAGTCTGCTATGAGAACAGGCTTATACTTCAGGATTTTTCTAGCTCCAAGAAAAGACGGACACTGGAGGCCAATTCTAGACCTCTCACATCTGAATTTCTTCCTTCATGTATCCACTTTCAGGATACTTACACTGCCAACTCTCTTCTCGCTTCTCCTCCCTCAAGGATTCATGGCCACCTTGGACATCAAGGATGCATATCTCCACATCCCCATAAAGCCCAGTGTTAGGAGGTACCTAAGGTTCTCAGTAGCCCCCTCTCACTTTCAGTTCTCTGCCTTGCCTTTTGGGCTTTCCACTGCACCCAGAGTCTTCACCAAATGTCTGGCACCAGTGATTGCCTTCTGCAAGACACAAGGGATCCAGATATTCCTGTATTTGGACAACCTGCTCATTCAGAAAGACTGCAAACAGTCCCTCCTGCTACACTTGCACAAAACCATTGGACTCCTAAGGTCCCTAGGGTTTCAGATCAATTACCCAAAATCTCAACTGGACCCTACATAAGACATAGTCGTCTCCTGGGGTGCAGGATTCGAACAGACATCATGAAAGCCTACCTTCCTCCTCAAAAGGTGGAAAGCTTGACACATTATCTGGTTTTGGTTCTTCACACCAAGGAAATGACTGTAAGGCAGAACCTCAGGCTCCTGGGCTACATGGCTTCCACTATACTTATGTTGCCTTTAGCAAGACTTCACATGAGGAAACTGCAGTGGTACCTCAAGTCTGTTTGGATGCAACATTCCCACCCCCTAGAGTACAGGGTGCCCCTCCTGCCCTGCCTCAAGCAGGAGATATATTGGTGGCTGAATCAGATGAAGTTCAACCCAGGCCTTCCACTCCAACTGTCTGAACCAAGACAGATTATGTACACAGACACCTCAGACCGTGGTTGGGGAGTGACTCTGCGGCACCTAAAAGTGCAGGGAGTGTGGCCAATACCACACAGGAAAGAGCACATCAATGTGAAAGAAATTAGGGCAATAATACTGGCCCGGAGGGCCTCCCAAACCAGACCCCAACAAGGACCCCTGAAGCTGTTTACAGACAATACCACAGTGCTGTGGTGTCTCAACAAGCAAGGGAGAACGAAATTGTACTTACTTTGCAGACTAGCAATCCTGGTGTGGGAACTAGCCACCAGTTAGGGAGTTACTATACAGGTGGTATACATACCTTCCCAATAGAATTCTCAGGCAGTTTTCTCTCAGCAGGTCCATAACTATGGCCCACAAATGGATGCTACACAGGGATGTCTTCCTGGATCTGGTCCAATGATGGGATACACCTCAAATAGGCCTCTTTGCCTCTGCCATCAACAGGCAAATTCCCCCCTTCTGCACCAGACTGCCAGAACCACTGGCGATGGCAACAGATGCCTTTTCAGTTTCGTGGAAGGGGATGTTTCTCTAGGCATTCCCCCCTTCCCCCTTATTCAGAATATCCTGCAGGACAGACCAGAAATCTTTCTGGTGACTCTCTATTGGCCAAGACAGCATTGGTTCCCCCTAATTCTGCAATTTTCCAAGGGTAATAACCACAAGTTACCCCTCAGATTGGAACTTCTCATACAGGACTGGGGAACCCAAATCCACCCACAGTGGCAATCTCTTCACCTCGCTCTGTGGGTGATCCCTTTCAGACACCTTTTCAATGAAGATGTGCTCACTGTCCTGCAGTATGCCAGGAAACCCAATACCAGGAGATCTTACATATCCAAATGGAAAAGATTCTTCATATGGTGTCTTAAAAGACAATTGAATCCATTGCAAAGTGAGATTCCTCTAGTACTGCCTTACCTGTGTGAACTTGTGCAGACAGGATTAGCGTTCTCATCCATTAAAGCCCATGTGTCTTCCATTTCTGCATGCCTCCCTTTGGACCCCCCCTTACCTTCCAGATTGCCTGCAAAACTGTTCCTTAAGGGGGTACATCATCTCAGGCCATCAAGGAAGCCTATTCCCCCTCCATGGGACCTGAACTATATTTTAGAGAATCTCGTACCCCCCCCCCCCATTCGAGCCAGCATCCAAAGCTTCCCTAAAACACTCACATGGAAGACTGTCCTTCTAGTGGCCTTGACCTCAGCTAGAAGAGTGTCTGAGTTGCAAGCCCTCATGGCTATTCTACCATTTCTTATAGTCCACAGAGATAAGGTAACCCTTAAAACCAACCCATCCTTCATGCGCAAGGTGTTCAGTGATCTCTTTTTAAACCAAGCCATCCACCTACCCTCTTTCCTTCCCAACCCAGAGGGAGACAGTGCGAGAGTACTATATTACCTGGATGTGCACAGACAGCTCAGATTCTATCTGCACAAAACCAGGCCCATCAGACAGGCTCACCAGTTGTATCTCTTTCCATCCCAGGGCCCTAGGGAAAGCAGTATCTAAGCAAACCATTTCAGCCTCTATTTCCAAAGCTATTACCTTTTGCTACAAACACCAGAAGAAACCCTTGCAAGGCAGTGTTAAAGCACATTCCACCAAGGCAATGACCTCTTCTGGAGCCTTCTTTAAAGGCTTGGACACTTCCACTATCCTTGAAGCAGCCACTTGGTCTTCTGTGCACACTTTCACAAAACATTACAAGATAGACCAGATTTCCAGGTCCAGGGCTGGATTTGCCAGGGCTGTCCTTTATGGATTCTTGGAGAATTCTACTAGGCCACCTCTCCCTCCTCCTCAGTCTGCATATGTACAGAATACTGCAACATGTGAATAGAAGGACATAGAAAAGTTGTGTAAAATCTTACCATAACCATAGATGTCCTTCTCTTCCATGTTGCAGTATTCCTTCCCTCCCACCTACCCCTCCTATTATCTGGCAGTTCCCTTTTTGGATGGCACAGGACTTGCATTACCTTCTCTGGGACTGGTTCCGACTGGGGCGCACAGTTCTGAGGTCTGGTACGTGGAGATGTCACTTTTATGGCCCACATTATGCTGGCCACGTCAGACCACCATACAGTGACTGAAATCTTTTGTATACTGGACAGATGTTCGGGTAGCAAGAGGAAACCCCATATGTATGGAATACTGCAACATGGAAGAGAAGGACATCTATATTTATGGTAAGATTTTACACAACTTTTCTATTTCTTTCTCTGATTCTGCCTTTTGTTAGGTAATCAGTGGATGAAAAATGTTTAATAAAAAGTCTGAAATGCACCTCATAGCATCTATAAACCCCATGGCTTCTCATTGCCTGGCGGCCCCAGGCCCCCAGCTTAATATAGTTATTTCCACTGTGGCTATTACAGTGTATTCTTTTCTTCATCAAGTAACTAGACATTACACAAGATCAATGGGTTCTTCATGTCATAAGACAGGGGTACAAATTACAGTCCCCCCCCCCCCAGTACCAGCACATATTCCATCTGTACTCAAAGACCAGCTGAGGGAGGCTCATGTCTAAGCCAAATTACTTCTAGAACAGAACAGGACTCCACCAGTCCCTCTATGAAAAAAAGGAAAAGGATTTTCCTCAAGATACTTTCTAGTACCAAAGAAAGAAGGGTCTTGGAGACAAATCACAGATTTATCAAAAACTAAACCGTTTTTTGGTAGTCCCCACATTCAAAATATTCTCACTCAAAAAAAACTCCTGTCCATACTTTTCCTGCAGCTCTGCACAGTCATCCTAGGTCTCAAGGATGCTTATATCTGTATTCCTGTAGCATAGGCACACAGGAGATGACTCAATTTCAGGGCAGATGGGAACCATTTTCAATTTTGTGCATTGCCCATTGACTTATCTACTTCTCCTGGAGTGTTCACGAAATCTCTGGCTCCAGTGTTCACCTTTTGCAGAATGAACTTGCAGATCTACCCCTGTGTATAGATGATTGTTTAATTTAAGCAAAATCTGTAAAGGAGCTGGAAGTTTCTCTGCACCTAACTACAGCCTGCATGTCAAACCTGTTTTCTCCTTGAACATAATGAAATCTAATCTAACACCTGCCACAGACTGGTATTCTTAGGAGGAGTCCTAGACAGAGAAAAATTCTTTATCTCCTTGAAGAAAAAATTATTTTCCTGACGAAATACTGCAGTCAGTACTCTAGCAGGTATCAGTGATGGCCAGAGAAATCCTGAGAGCTCTGGGATACATGACGTCCTGCATCCTGATGATCCCCTTTGCCAAGTTTACTAAAGAATGAGTAGTGCCGGCACAACCACCCTTTAAGCTCCAGGGTATGGTGGATAGAAGCCGGCCTAGAGAACAAGCGAGTTCCCTTCTGATGCCATGTAGGAAGCCAAATTTGTCCTTGGATGTCTTATGCCTAGCCTGAGGTGCATTTGGGTGGTCTTTGGGTACAAGGCTAGTGGGTAACAACATTGCTCCCATCCTACATCATTCAGAAGGAAATGATGGCAGTGTACAGGGGTATGATAGCATTCAACCATCTATGGAAGGCAATGCCCCCTTTTGATAAAAATGGATAACAGCACAGTTATGTGGTACATAAACCAGGGAGGTACCCAGTCCTATACACGCTGCTGCTGAGCTATGCAGCTCTGTGACACAGCACAAGAAATGAGGATTGCACCTTAATAACCAGGAGGTAGCAACAATCTGGCAGACTACGTAACCAAGTCTGCTACAGACCCCCATGATGGAATAAAGAACACAAGGTTGTATGGTATGCCAGAGATGGATCTTTTTGCCTCGGAAGAAAACAGACAGCTAACAAAAAGACTACCAGGACTTGAGGACAGATGCTTTCTCTTTCCCATGGACAGGTCTGTTTCTATACACCTTCCCTCCCATACCTTTCATTGCAAGGTTACTAGTTAAGATCATGGAGGGAGGAAGAGCCAAGGGTGATCTTGATCACACCCTTCTGGCCAAGGCAGCATTGGTTCCTTTTGTTGTACTACATGAGCAGACAAAAAGCTTGGATGCTTCCACAGGAGCTGCAGCTCTTGAGCAAAAACAAACGAGCCACCATACACTACAAACTTACCACCCTGAAGCTGGCAGCTTGGATGGTATGATCTTTAGCTCTCGAGGTCGACTCTTGAACAAGGACATCTTATCTATTTTGAAAGAAGAAAAAACAGAAAACCCAGTACTAGAAAGTCATACATTTCGAAATGGAATAGATTTACTGTTTGGTGGTAGAACAAGGGCCAAAACCTCTGTAAGCAAGACTACCGCTGGTTCTAACCTTTCTGGCTGAACTTTTCATTAAAGGTCTCTTATTCCTCCATTAAAATTCATGACTCTATTATTCCAGCCTGCGTGTCCAAAGCAACTCCCTCTGTTGTTGTCTGCTCATGTTGTGCAGCATCAGAAAGTCTGACCAACTTTTTGTAGCCTTTGCTAACTGGTTTACCCAATTTATTAGGTGCAAACAGACCATCTCCAAGTGGATCTCTAACTGCATCATTTTTTTGTTGCAGGCACCACGATAAGAAGATACCAGACCAAATTAGAACTCATTCCACCACAGCCACAAAAACCACAGCTGCCCTCATATGAGGAGTTCCCACCAAAGGCATTCTAGAGTTAGCCACTGGGTCCTCACTTAACACTTTTACCATGCACTCTTCTTCTAGAGCCAGAACTTGGTTCACTTATGCAGCTCTGCAGGGCTCCCTTTCCTCTTCTTAGCTTCTCTCTCCAACCACCCTTCCTATAGCTTTAGAAATCCTGTCATTGTTATCACTGCAACAGTGAGACGATGAACCTAGTACAGTTGTGTCACTTTACCTGAAGTGTAGATGTTCACATGTAGTCTTTCTTTCCCTAACACCTTGCCTCTATCTCAGGTACAGGTTGGGCTTCCCTTTTGCCCCCCCCCCCCCACCCTCTTCTGATCTTCCTATCCATGTCTTGCTATGGATAAATAAGAGTGTTTTTTTGCTCCTGGCCTGGGGCTGTGGTCCAGGTGGGAACAAGAAAGGTATGAGAATATGGTACCAGCTGACGACTCTTATACCCTGACATCCTGAGTTCAGAGGGGTGGATGTGTGCCAGGCCTGAGGGAGGGGATAAAAAGTCTCTGGTATTTGTGCCGGACAAGGGGTTCCACAACAGGAAATTCCAAGGAGTTATTATTGGAACAGGGAAGACACCTGCACATCTGTATTTATGGTTAAGTGGACACATCTGTACATGTACTTCTTTAGTTGGACTAGTTTTTTTTCTTAGTCTGTAAACAGAATCATAAACCCATTGTCATGTTCAATTCTTCTGGTTTTGGGTTACTTAACTACCTTTACTGTAGGACTGGCCTGTTATCTGCTGCCATTTATGCTTCTGTGGCTTTTTCGTCAGTCACTGCTTTTCAAATTGCAGTAAAGCATTATTTAAAAGGGGAACCTTCATATCATGCCTCTGAGGCATGTAGTAGCCCTGTCTTAAATTTGGGTCTATATTACAAGCTCGAAAGCTTAAAAGAGCAAACGCTCTTTTATCGAGCTGTAAACATCAAAACCACTAAATAGCGAAGACACGGAACAAAGATTTTTTTTTTCCCCCCAGGGGAAAAAAAAATCACTGGGCTGTTTTTTGGACTGTGCCATTTCCTCCACTGTGGTGCGATCTCGGAGTTGGCATTATTTAAGTAGGGGGTGGGGGTCACAGCCCCCCACATGGGGGCATTGTGAGCAAGGCCCCCCATTTTATTTTGTGTTTGCATTTGGGTTGGTTTTGGGGGTTTTTTTGTTTTTTTTTTGTGGAGCAGCGATCCCCCCCCCCCCCCGGGAAAAAATTGCTCTTCCGTGTCTTCGCTATTCAGTGGTTTCAATGTTTACAGCTCGATAAGAGCGTTAGCACTTTTAAGCTTTCGAGCTTGTAATATAGACCCTAAATTTGAACTTTGAACTCTTCCACCTTTTCAAATCTTTTTCTATATCTTTTGTGAAGCAACTCATTTATTTATCTTTGTTTTACATTTGCTGACTGGGAAAGTCCAACTGGATGCATGTCCATTTTCAGCGGAGGCCCGGGAAGAAAAGCTCCACAGTTATATTTTAAGCAAAATATAAGGTGTATACAGAAGCATTCAAATTTACATAGTACCAAACTTAACATTGACATCTTTTTAATTGCAGCAACACCAGACAGAATAATACCCGAAGTGCAAGGCTTGATGTGGAAATAGCTGTGTACTGTTTTCCTCAGAGGAAGGTTGCTACTAAGAACAAATTTCTGCTTTATCTTACAAGCCTTTTTGAACTAGTTCAGTGAGCAGTTCTTATGCTTTTCTAAGCAGAGGAATGTAAAAAAAAAATGTATGCCATGAATGCACAGTTGTTTACTTAGGTTTGGTTCTGTCAATTTATTACCTATTAGCCAAAGTGATTAGCTACTTGCTTGTTTTATGAAATGTAGACAGACACTGAGCCAGTAACTAGACCTCCTGAGTGGGTAGCTAACACCTTCTCCTTTTGTTGTATAAGGGCATCAAGAATCTGAGAATCTGACTGAGGAGGTTAGGGATTTCTGTATCAATTCAGTAGCTACCTTATTCAAAAAATGTGAGAGACCAGAGTATTTGAAATGTCCTACACATGAACATCTAGTCACACATTTTTTAAAGTTTGCAAATTGGATCTCCAGTTTACAGGCAGAACAGGATTTGTTTTGACTGTTTTGCAAAGTGTCCTGAAAACCATCCAGTCTGAAGCTGAGGATATACTGCATGGTTCTCTGCCATTTGTGTTATCAATTCCTGCAGCAATAAGCCTATGATGAACATGTTATAACTGTCTGAGTACATTCATCGTCTTTTCCACTTTACCTCATTTATTAAGACTCCTTTTGTCTTACCTTGAGTACTTGTTTCAGTCACTTGTGTTTTTGCTGTTTTTGGCACCAGAAAAAGTGCAGCATGAGGTTTCTTTATTGTTATAACTAGGCTCCCTCTAATGACAATGGGCTGAAATTGCATCCATGTATATTTTTGCCACATTTGACTGCTGAATAACATTTGCCTGGAAGGCTGGCATCTGCATTCAGCTTTGTCCCCTGCATAGTATGGATCGCCTGTAACAATGACCCATTTGTTTGACTGTTTGTTGCTGTAGTGACTACATTTTCGTAATTCTAATGTCTTTCATTTCATAAAGTAATAATTACTTTTACGTAATGACATGATCATTTAGGCATGCCTTTTGTGCATAAGCAGCTTGTTTTACATCTGTAACTGGTAGTAGTACACATTATTCTGGTTAACAAAGTGTCAAGTTAAGCAGACATTTACTATTTACTTGACCATGTCTGTACCAAAGAATGATTTCCATCTTTTCTGCATATTATAGCCACTAGTCCTTCTTTTGTTCCCTCCTTCCTACGGTATAGTTCAAGTTGGTGGTTACATCTTTAAGATGTGTTTCTACCTTCTGTTTTACTGTTTTACTATTTAGAAGCTCTTAACAAGACTTTTTTTTTTTTTTGAAGATACTGCCTTACTGTATGCTGCTGTTAACCATTTCATCTTGTGATGTGCCTTTACATTATACATTGTACATTATAATTTTGCAGGTATGGAGTGGTGACTATTTTTTTTATATGGATTTTAGGACCTTCACTTTTTAGTATGTAGAAACTCTGTGAAAGGGACTTTTGCATACTGTCACTCAGTACTTGTTTGTATCCTGCGGTTAGCCATTCACTATTCATATAATCTTTACATAGATGTCATTCATACAGCTCAACAGTGCAGATTTTTGAAGAATGTCCAGATTTTTTCCTCATATTTTTTGTCCATTTTTCATAAAATTGTGGTTTTCTGGCTAATTTCTGGCAAATCATTAAAGACTGATGTGATGCCCACACACTGGCCCAGTGATCAAGGAGCCTCAATCCTCACCACTAACACTAGTGAGGGACGTACACATTGGGAGGATGAACAGTATACACACAGTAAAGTACAAGTTCCCTTAAGAGCACACAGAGATCACAGTCAGTCTGGGGCTGGTTTCTCCCTTTCTATCCAGATCCCCAATAAGACTCCCCACTGACACAGCTATAGGGTTCAGGTCTCCACTGAGTGGTCACGCCAAAACCTCCATCACCCTGTCTGTCCAGCCAGTGCTTTGTGACCCTGCCTAAGAAGCTGACACCCACACAGTTTGAAATTTGAATTATATACAAACAGACACTCCTGGGGAAGGCTGGCACAGGTTCACTAGCTATGCCCCCTTCTGCCCAGACTATGTGGTAGTTATCACTGCCACCAACTACTACTTCTTGGCTACTATAAAGGCCCTTACCAAAGGGTACCCAATCTTACCGTGTGTTACTGTTATCCAAATGGTAAGTGTGACCAACCTAAAGCTATTCCAGAGTGGCCTGTACAGTGTTACTAAATACATGCAAGTACGCTAAGAGCTTAAATATCTGTAAGCAAACCAGCCACAATTAAAAGGTTTAAATATATTTAATAATAAAAGCAAAAGACAATACACATTAACTCACCACAGTGACAATAGAGTTAACAATCACAAGAGCTACTTTAAAATAACATAGCAGGACAGTCTCACATAAATGCAGAAAACATCTCTAACAAATCTTGCTATATTCCTATCTATCTCTAACAGAAACTATGTTCTAAGTAACTTACTTATAGAGCAAGGCAAAGTGCTGGTGAGTTGTTAACAGGTCCAGAACAAAATGCAAAATGCCATGACTATTTCTCTGAGATAGTTCTTAAATTAACAATACACATTACTGCTGAATCATCTTAGAATAAATAATTCTTGACACCTCTGCCGATGTTTCCCAGGCTAACAGGAACTTAAATTTTTAACATGTCTCTGTTAAAAATACTTCTCTCAAAAGCTGACAATTCTGTCTTAGAAGCTTGCCTAAAACTGAAAAGTTGTAAAACAGTTACCTTGGAAAGCTGTAATTACCTCTGTTTCCAGACAATAGAAAGAAGCCCCTAGCCCTAGACATCCTGTCTCTTATCTGGGATAAACTAACTTTATAATACATCATAAAACTCTTTATTTGTTAGCTTATTTTCTTAGAGTTTTGCAAGTTAACTCTGCGTATTCCAACTTTTATTATTAAACCGTACATTTGCATTGGCATATTGTTTATACACATTTCTGCTCTTTTCCAGCAGGGTGCACTGCGGTTACAATCTTGAAGCTCAGTACAGAACATATAGTTTTCTTGCATTTTTAAGGCATGCATACAAATCATATTACTATTCACAAATGACATAGAATTATTTACAAAATGTTATCTAGTTGGGCTAGCAGAGTCACATTTCTATATAGATCGCATTAATATTTTCAAGTGACATATAATTTGCAAAATTCCAGCAAGCTGTGCTGGCAGCATCTTGATCGCATTTCTCCCCCCAACAAGAACTCAAGCTAGTTTTTCAAGTGTCCCTTGAGAAATGTGGCTTGAGAGGGTTGAGCGTATCTGGGGGAATACCTTACTCCATTCCCTGTCTTGAGATTCCAGCTGGGATTGGCTCCGAACCCAACCAGCAAGAAAGAAGGCGAGAAGAAGACAACTAACATGGAACGTTATGGTAGGTACATGACTTCTTTTTTCTTACCACCTTGTAGGGTCCCTCCCAAGCTGCCTGCAGCTGGTTGTGTTTGACAGGAATGAGAACCATTACCTGCTACCCTACAGCATACTCTCTAGCTCAAGCATTCCTGTCATACCAGACCTTTTTATGCTGTTGGGCTTCTGCCAGGTTCACCTGGGCCAAGCCCATGAGTTCCCTGAGCCTTGTCCTGGGTTTAGGACATATGCCACAACAGACTCTTTGTGGGATTCACACTCCCTCTCTCACTCATCTCAAATTAAATCTAGAGGTCCCCTCACCCTATGCCCATACAACAACCCAAATGGTACAAATCCTGTAGACTTTTGGGGAACCTGTCTGTAAGCAAACATTTGTCCCACCCCTTTTTAAACTGGTCTGCAAATGCCTGAGGCATGGTCTTGAGTGTAGAGTTTAACCTCTCAACAAGACCATTAGTCTGGGGATGATAGGGGTGTCCTTTAGGTGTTAAACTCTACAGTACTTCTACAGACAAGCCAGCAGGTTTGACATGAAATTGGCACCTCTGTCAGTCAGTATTTCTTTTTGGGAACCTACCCTGCTGAAAATCTCTAACAAAGCATTTGCCACCTTTTCTGCCTCAATAGAGGACAGAGCCACTGCCTCAGGGTATCTGGTAGCATAATCTACTACCACTAGGATATACATTTTCCCTTTGGAACTTGGGGTACTCAAAGACGCCACAATATCCAAAGCTATCCTCTGAAATGGCTCCTCAATCACAGGCGAAGGCATCAAAGGAGCTGTCACCTTATCTCCTGCCTTGCCTACCTTTTGGCACTGCTCACAGGTCCTGCAGTACCCTGTTATATATCTGGAAATCCCAGGCCAATAGAAGTTCTGCATAATACGTCGCTTGGTACGTTTTATGTCCATGTGACCTGCAAAGGGAATATTGTGAACTATGGCTAGAAGTGCCAGACGGTAGGCTCTGAGCGCCACCAACTGCTGTATTCTCACCTTCTAGCCCTCCCTCAGGAGTTCACTCTGTGTACAGTAGCCCTTTGTCCCAGTATACAGAATCCCCCTTCCCTTGAAAATCAGGTGCCTCACTAGCTTACCTCTCTCAGGCCTTGTAATGTAGGGTCTGAGAGCTGAGCCTGTCTCCACTCTCCCTTTGTAACCCTTCCCAGCTCCCCTTCCACAGGAAGTCTAGTATCCTCTGACAATGGTGTCTCACTGTCAGCCTGGGTACTACTATTCACCTCTGCCCTTGCAGTCACTCTGTTCAAGGGAACATCAGTACCAACAAGCAGTTGTGGCTCACCTTCAGTCTCACTGCTACAAGGTAGCACCATCCCTGAAGTAACCACCTCACCAGTCCTGGCTGCAAGTGTGTGATCTGTCTGGGTCTCCCCCAGGCTACCAGAATCGCATGCTTGTCTCCAAGCCTGACTGTGTGTGTAACTGCATGAACACATGGTACTGCATTATCAAAATCATTCCCTATTAGGACATCTGCAGGGATATCCTTAAACACACCTACTTGCTGGCTTCCTTTTCCACCCTCCCAGTCAGGGTGAACCCTCGCCAAAGTTATTTGGAATGGGGTCCCTCCTAAGGCTGTGACTGGAGTAGACTGCCCAGACAAGTAGTGCTCCTTTGTAACCATTGCAGGCTTTACAATGGTTATGTCAGAGGCTGTCTCTCTCTCAGCAGTTGTCTCTTTTCCGGTCTTGTGGTAGTTTGATACCCTTGTTGTCCTGCGACAACCTACTGTTGGCATTTTGTCATTCCCACTTACTGTGTCTCACCTTTTTTCCCCACCTTGCCTCTGTGTACATCTGTATGCTACATGGCCCCACTGTTTGCTTATAAAACATTTAACCCTTGATCCTGGACGTGTACCTAGACATTTGGCTTCCCCTGCTACTGGCAGATTCTGTTGGGGGAATCTGGGCCCTTAGACTCGTGAGCAGCACTGGGTGTCCCTTTCCTGCGCAGTGATGCCCTGCTTGCTAGGTATAGGTCTCCCTTCTTCCCCAGCTCCTCTACAGTAAGGCATTTGTCTATCAGCTAACCAGATCCTCATGTCCTCAGGTGAAGTGCTAAGGGCTTGTTCCCTCACCAAAAGGTCTGCCAGCCCTTCAAAAGTGGTGACCTGACATCCACTCACCCATCTATGAAAATAAGTGCTTAGTTCAGCAGCATGTTCATGCACACTTTCATCTGGTTTGTGTCTATGCTTACAAAACATTTTCCTATAAGCTTCAGGTGTTAGCTTAAAAAAAAATCTAGCAAACAATTCCTTACAAAATTATAGTGTAAAAAGTCATGATCAGACAGTTTGGACAGAACAGTTGCAGCGTTACCATGGAGCAAGGGGGTCAGGAACCGTACCCAGAGCCCTTGGTCAACATTATACTGTTTACATACCCTCTCAAACATGTGAATGAAACTATCAAAATTATCCCCCTCTATAAACTGTGGAAACAAATTTTTTACCTTTGTTGCTTCTAGGATTCTGTTACTCCCTTCCCCATTATCTCCATGAGTCTGGTGAAGAGTTAGCATCCCCTTTTCATGTTGCCTCTGCCTCTCTTTCTCCTCAGCTTCCAGGCGTAGCAGTTTCTAATTCTCCTCAGCATAAGGCATAACAATTTCCATTTGCAATTTCGAAATAAACCACTGAAACTGGAATCTTGAACGCTTAATGTTGACTCAGCTGATCGACTCAGCAGAGTCGACGTTGTCTTCGAAAACATCACATGATCTTTGTATAGGAGCTCATGTAAATGAAACTCCTATACAGCATATCACGTTTTTACAGGGGGCAAGCTCCCCTGCGTCCCCCATACTCCCTGCTAGCTATATATTCCAACTCCGAGATCACACTGCAGTGGGGATATGGATGAATTTCCAAACCTCACTGTACCGAGCTCTACGTAGAATTTGTTGAATGCACTACTGCATTCACATAAGTGTGTTTGACTTTGTAATACCCTTAACATTTTGTGAACGACAGTCTGACTTTCAGCATAATATATGTCGTCAGATTGTCATTCCCACAAATGATAGTAAACCATATTATATATATATATGTGTGTGTGTGTGTGTGTATGGGTTCCCTTCATAATTTCGAAATACTGAAATCCTGAATTTCAGTATTTCGAAATTGTAACACAGAAGCCTTGAAATCCCAAAACACCATAAGCACGAAATTCAAAATCCCAAAGTACAGAGATTTTGAATTGGCGCTTCTGGTGTTGCAGTGTGTGAATGGTTAGGTGTTAGTTCAAGTATATATGTATGTGTAAGTGTGTTGGTTAGGGGCTTTAGTGTATGTTAGTGTGTGTTGTGACTGTGATGTGTGTGTGCGCGAGGGACTGTAAAATGTGTGGGTGTGAGTTACCTCTGTGTGTCTGATTTCGGAGTTAGTATATGTAAGTAGGGAGTGTGGGGGCAAAGCCCCCCACATGGGGTGAAGGGGGCCTTGCCCCCCTGCTTATATGTGGTCTAGGTTTGTCTGTGTGCTTGTGGGGGGAAGTTGTGTGTATGTTTGTGTGTGCTCTGTGTGTAGTGTAGTAAAGCCAGCTTGCATTTTTCTTATAGGTTTGGTTCATAGGTGTGTACTAGGCCAAATGGCCCTGGAGCATTTACAATCCTAGCCTATAAATTTGCATAGGCAGTGCCCCTATCCTGTAGGGCAACTGGAGTGATCCCTGGGGTGAGCTTTGTTACCCAGCCACTCGTCAAGATTTCTCACCATATCAGCAGAAATTCCTCCAATGAAAAGAACATTTTTCATTTTATTATAAACTGAATCGGGTGTCAGTACATAAGACTGTCATGTTATGTCATGCTGTCTAGGTGAAGTCGTATTTATTTATTTGGTGAAATATTTAGGTGTAGAACAATTTCCAAATATGTTGGCAATGTGACTGAAGCTGGCTATGGGACTGAAGTCTGGAGGCATTTTTCACTGATAAATTGACAACAGCATGCTTTAATGTTAAATTTACAATTCTTGAAGTGAGAGAAAGATTAAAGAGATGAGCTAAAGACTTTGTCCTTGAGTGTCAGATGGAGGTTGCCGTTTTTAAGAATGCAGGGTGAAGTGTACTAAAGCTAGCTCCACTCTTTTTGTCTAGTTTCTTCAGCAGTTTTTTGATATTTTTAGACCAATTTCTCTGAAATGGAAGGTTGAACTGACTTCATCTAGAGAGTTTTCTAGGACAGTAGTGTTTTGGGTGTAGCTTGTTGAGAGAGGGACTGATAGTTGATATTGTTGTTTGATTAGTAATTGTTGCAACCTTTGAGATAATGTAGACCTTGTATTTATTAACAAAGGATGTTTTAGGATTTGTAGTACTGTTGTGTTGATAATTGTAATATGGCCTGTTAGTTTTTTTTAAGCTTTTTATCGTTTTCCAGAAGTACTTTTGAGCTTGCTGCTAGTGGTACAGCCTAATTTATACCCAAGATATGTGCCTTTTGCTCATGAAGGCTTTAATATCTGTGATAAGCTGTGGGCATCTATGCACACTGAACTATCTGGATCATATTGGGGAAATCAAAATCATGGGCTCAGAAGTAGCAGCAGTAATCCTAACTGTTGCCCTTTAATTCACAAAATTCTCCATAGTATGGATAGGAACTAACTTGCTGGTGCTGTATTGTTTGATTTAACAAAAATCTTTGACTTAGTCCAAAATTACAAAGTCCTAGATGAGATACTAGATTGTAAACTATCGACTATCTCCTACATGTGGATAAAAAATGTTCCATTCATAAATAGGAAACTCTCACACAGAATTTAACTTGTGTGCACTACAAGGAACTGCTCTATTGTTTTCACTTTTCATAAATGTTTTCAGTATGACTGTATCTAATATTCCAGTTGCTTTCTGTGGCAAGGTAATTTGAGCATCAGTAATTCGCAATCTAGCTTAAGTTCCATTTATATCATTTTTATCTTTATACAATACTTGACTGGTTTGACTGCTTAAGACTTTCCTTTCAACCCCCCCCCCCCCCAAAAAAAAAAAAGAAAAGTAACTGAGATTTGCAGCACTGCCAAGTGTCTGTCACTTATTCCTTAAAACTCAGATTTGTCTCTCCCTTTAGGGAGATGCATGCAATCCATAAATTGTTTTAAAAATCCTGTTTTTTTTTTTTTTTATTGAACCCTGCCAGTCAACCTTTTCATGCTATCCTAATACACTGTCTAAACGTATGTTTATGCTTAGCACCTGCTGTAAAATTACCAGCTCTTATTCTTAGAAACCAAAGCAGCTGTGTGGGAATGGGTGTTCTTATCCATCTGACTGTATGTGCTTAGCTCTGATTACAGCAAGCTGTTCTCATAACTGTAATGCATTTAAACATTTGATAAGTAAAATTTGAAAGGTTGTAGTCCAGGTACTTCTGGCATGAAAGTTATTGTATTACTACTAACAGATCCAAAGTGATGCTCATAATTCAGAGAACTAATATTGCCTCTTTTCTTTTCTTGCAAAGATCCTTTTTTAACAAGCATGCACTATCAGAGCTGCTACATAAGTTAGTCTCTCCAGAGTGTTTGTGCCTGCTGCATGGAGTACAACTTTGGCTTCCCTGCACAAGGGTAACTTCTCTACAGTCCTAGATATTTATAGGCCTGTCAGCCTCACCAGTTTTTTATACAACACCATGGACTCTATCATGTATTTAAGTAATTTCTGCTGCCATAAGCAACTGAGCTGATCTAATCCCACTCAGTTTGGTTTTGTAAAGGGCAGAACCTGTCCTCTGAAGCTAGTTAACTTCTTTGGGATGATTACAGATGCTGTGGACAGTGGTCATTTCACACAAGTTGCTTGTCTTACCCTGGCCATGGCTTTTGAAAATACTACTGATAATGGTGTTATTGTAAAGTTAGACAAACTTAATGTAAACCCCTATATTGTCCTCTGGATTGCACATCGGTTATCAATAGATTCCAGGTCATGAAAGTTGCTGGTACCCTCTCAGAACATAAAATTGTAAGTACTGGAATATCACGGGGATCAGTCCTTGTCCCTCTTTCATTTGGCATTTGTTATGCAGAAGTACTTATCTTAGAAGTATGGTTGACTGTTTGCTGATGACTGCAAACTGTTACACCATTATACAGTCATCCATTGATATCGTCTGCTCAAACAAGTGCAGAATATGCACATGCCTATTGTGCTGATAAGTCTCATGCTAAATGAAAAAAAAAGTACAGCATAGTAACATTTGGCTAAATCACTGTGCCTACATCATTTGCTGTAAATGGTATTCCTCTTCTGACAGACACAGCTGTATGGATTCTAGTTACTTATTTGGACAGCTCCCTCTCATTTTATCATCATATTACTGCCGCAGTCTGGAAACCCTTCTGTCTGGCCCAGTTAATTTCCAAGGGAATATCTTCAAGATCACCACTGTACTCCTTGTCAGACCCATGAAATCTGTGCCTTCCTTGGTATGTACAAATCCAAGCATATCACTCAACTGCAAATGCCCCATTGATATTTAAAAAAAGAAAATTAAAAGCTAAATCATTCAGCTATCTAGATAGTTTAGTATTGCTGTCTTCATTTGTATTGTGAAATGTGCAGCTCTATTCACTACCTTTTTGCAATGATGGTGTCCAAGATAAGAAACTTTAGCATGCTTGCCTCACATTTTTCCTGATCAACCTTCCTCAGTAAATATTTATTGAATTATTTCTTTCTTTTGTCATGGACTGTCCTGTTAAAGCCTGTTTGAATGGCACTGATGGATCAAATTAAGCTGTAACAAAACTGCTTATAACTTATTTCTGAAGCTTGACAACCTTAGAGGTGATTGTATTAGATAAGGAAGTGGAGGAGATGTAGACTTATGCATGGGGGCAGGGGGTTGAGGGCTTATTTGTTGTTGGTATTGTATCAGTATTGATTCAAAGGGCTTCATTGGGCAGTTCATGATGAACAGATTCACATTTGTTTATTTCACTTTGTTGACATGATAGATCCTGCTGTGGTCCTGAAAGGTTGCATTTATTTTGATTTAGTACAAATTTAAAAAAGGCATTGTGAAAACAACTCTTACTTTTCATCAAGTGCCAAAAAATCTTATTATTTTAAACACTTTTATTAAATTATCACTTAAGACATAGGCAAACACATTAACAGAAAAGTACACAAAACTATATTAACATGTTCTGTTTGCATATATTGTAGAGCATGTATTTTTTTATAATTATCACCAGTCCAACATTACAAACATTGCTGAATTCTTGCATTCCATTAAACCTCACTTCTCCTGAAGATTATTCTGCATACATTGCTAATACAGTCTCCATTTATTTAAATGTAGTTTGCTCCTTTGCTTTTCTAAAGAGGCTTCTTCCAGTTCTTTTATGTATTTTGTAATATTCAGTGCTTCAAATACAGTTAGTTTAGACTTTGACTTCCATTTTCTATAATTCCTTTGTTGGCAGCCAAAAGAATTATAACTAAATAAAGCCATACTATGTGTAAGCAATTCAGATCCTGTATCTCATTTCAAAAAAGTCATATCCTTCAGTACAGCTGTTTGTTGAATCAGTATTTCTGTCAGAATACTCTGTAGGGAATTTTTAAAATCTGCCAACTCATTACACTCCCAAAACATACGTTCCCAGTTGGCATCTTCATCCTAAGAATTTTTCCTCAGATAAATAGGAAATGTTGAAGTCTGCTTGGGATATAAAATACACATGTAAACACTTTCAAGCAAAGACACTAAGCCTTCTGAACCTTGCTGAGTACTTAGGAGCCACACATATGCCCTCCCATTGTTCTCTGTTTTCCAGTGTCTCTTACCAGTCTTTTCTAACCTCATCTGATTGATTCTTTTAGTTGGTCTTTCACTTAAGATTCCCCTATCCCTTTCTCTTTGCCTGTACTTTGATATCAATCCCTGGTGGGGAAGGCAGTCTCTGGCCTGCAGTCCAAATGTCTTCTTGGCCTCATCCACTCTATTACCTATCTCTCTAGTTATTTACACCCCACGGTTTGGTTCATTTGCCAGTTTTCTCCAGTAAATTCCAGCTCTCTCACTTGTTTTCTGTGCTTGACTTGTAGTCATCCTTCTTGGCAAAATATCCTTTCTCCATTCTTGTGTTGGCTGAGTTCATAGAACACTTTCTCCTACTTTATGAATGTAATATTATGTATGCTTTTTTATTGTTATTCTCCCTAAGGATCTGCATCCAAAAATCCCATTCTGTCTTTGTTTCTTGAACTCCCTCACCATTCATCATTATCTCTTTCCATTTTGAATTATAAATTCTGCTTGTGTTATGTATGTGAGCCTTAAATATGTAATTCTAAAGTATCACTTCAAATCAAGTAATCCTAAATCTCCTTGTTCTGCAGGAAGGATCAACTTGTCCCACTAAACTTTTGCCATCTTCCCCTCCCAGATAAATTCATTCAGTTATTATTTTCCACAACTTTGACCCATATATAAAATTAAATGGATTAAAACATCTTTGCTATCCATATGCATAAATAAGAGCTTCCAGTTTCTCAATTTTTGTATTGGCTTTTGTTTAGTTTCTTCCTACATACCCTCAGCTACCATAACGGAAGCCTTTTTAATCCATACTGCTAAGTACTTCCATCTTATTGTGTCCTCAACTGAACCAATTCATTCATGGATACATAGGTTATGGCCATAGCCTTTGTTTTATGTTCATTAATTTTATATCCTGAAAAGTCTTGAGACTGTCTTAAAATGTTCCAAACAATGACATGTCCTTTTCTGGATTTATTGGGTACAAAATAATATCATCTGCAAATAAAGCCAACTTTTTATTACCATAACAAGTATATCCTTGCATTTCTGCGTCTCTTATTTTCTTTGCCAGTGGCTCTAAGTATAAAACAAATAAAGGGTAAAGAGGACACGTCTGCTTGGTTCCTCTGTTCAAACACAACTTATCAGAGAGGAACCTCTAACTTTAATTTTTGCCTCCGTCATTTATCCTCCTAATTAACCTTATTATTGTGTCAAGGTATGAAAATACTTCCATAGTCATAAAATCTCAGCTAATTCTGTCAGATGCTTTCTCTGCATCAAGACCCACCAACAAGAGCTGTATTGTCTTACATTTTGCTTCCCTCTTGGATCATCATTATTCTATTAATGTTGGCAGCAGTTTGCCCCCCCCCAAAAAAAAAAAAACGCATTACACGTGCATGGATATCTATTCATTATAGACATAAACAGTTTAATCATTGTTTAAAAATGAAATGGGTCTGTATGAAGCTGGATCTGATGTGTATTTACCATCCTTAGGTAAACAGTCACCATAGCTTTCTTTCAAGATGTTGGCGCCTCCCTTCCTTTTAAAATACTGTTAAAATCTTCCAGATTTTTATCACTTTCTTCCATCCTAACTTCCAAACTTCCACAGAAATACCATGTGTTCCTGGAGACTTTCCTGAAAATTGATAATACATCAACATTTTTACCTCATCCTCTTATTTTAACAGCTGTTGAGCCTCATCTACCTCTAACCTTGGCATAATTATGTATTTCTTAAATATTTCCATTTGTGCTCTTTCTTGATATCCACATTTCTCTGCTTTAGACAAATTTTCATAAACTTTCTAAAGTATCTCTAATACCTCTACAGGCTTTGTGGTTATTTTTCTTGTTATAAGTTCCCTAAGCTTGGCAACAACCCTTTTTACTTTCTGTTGCCTAAGTTGCTGTTCTAAAAGTTTTTGTGCTCTGGGATTGTCAAAAATAGTTACTTAACAGCAGTTTTTCTAAATTCATGTATATTATTCAGATACCCCCTTCTTTTTCTTTAGCACCCTGAATTTACGCCTCCTCTTGTTCTATGAGATTCCTCTCATTCTGCAATACTTAAAACCTTTGTCAGAATCTCTAAGTTATTTCTATTACTTCGTAACCATATCTCGTTGTCTTTTATTGCTTCCCTGTTTTTAGACTCCATTTTCATTTTATCACACTCAATAGCCATAACTTCTGAATTTCTGTCTTCCGTAATAACTCTCAAATCATTTCCACTCCCCATTCCTTAAATTCTTCTTTTTAACAGGTAGGTGAGAAAGCACCAGGGTCTCATTTTTACTTCACTGCCTTGCATTTTTATCTTGTTATTGGATGTGTGTTGAAGCTTTCAGTTAAATGCAAATGTTCCTGTGAAATGTAATTTCTGTGTAATCCAGCCCATTTGTTGCACCTTGGAGACTAATATGTAAATTCTGTCCATGTTCCTCATACTGAATTCACATCTTCCATACCAAATATTGTCATAAATGTCTATAGAAATCTATCTCTTTTTATTTTCTCTTTTAGGTCCACTGATATGTCCACACTATTGCTAATCAAGTTCCACTTTGCACCTGTAAGTAATAGTTCCTGCTAAAAGATGATTATCTCTCCAAATATTAACTTAAGCTCTATAATAGTAGTTTTTGTTGGAATATTGATACACACCAGCATAATCTCCTCCCTATCGAGTAGCCCCATACTACCACAAATTGACCATTGTTGTCTTTTTTCCCTCTTTTATCACTGTTGGAGCTTCTCTGGCAAGTAGTGTAGTTATCTAGTTATCATTTGTTCCTGATATTCTGCTGAATATCAATCCTGAAATCCTTTCTTTGTTAAATTCACATACTCATTTCTTTCCAAATATGTATCCTGCAACACTGCTGTTCCACTCTGCATTTCTTAAAATAATTCAATATTATTTCCTTTTTGTCTATACCTTTAAGGCCATTTACATTCCAAGGTAATATGAATAGCACAGCCATGATGATGAAAAGTCATTGTTCCCACCTATTATACATCTTAGTTTTTTTTTTGAATTTGTATGTCCAACTATTGTGTTACATGTGCACACTAATGTTTGGCAAGCTGATCTTTAATACAGTTGTCCCTTCTAATCTCCATTTGAACCTATGTCACATTTTCAAGACTTTTTTTTAGTGGAAACCCTCAAACAAAAAACTAACTTTTCAGAACACCACCAATCCCCTATTAACTTAGAACAAACGCACAAAATTATGTATATCATCAAAAAAATTGTTTAATCCTCCAGATAGGAACAATTGCTCATTGTTCTTTTCTTATCTGTATTCCTCTCCCAGATGTGAAGAACAGCTTGCATGCTTTCAGAAAACATAACTTTTAGCCTTAAGAAAAAGTGCACTGGCTATCTTTAAGTAAAACTAAATTGTGTACTCTTCTATTAAATGCATTAATGTATTAAGGCTGCAAGGGAGGCCGCTAACTTTTATTCACTTCTCAATTTCAAAGCTTATTTTTCACTGAACTGCTTGCAATTGCACTTTTTTCAGAAGCAGATTTCTTGACTCCCATTGAACATTTACTAATGGAAAAAAGCTAATATCTTTGCCGATGTAAGAAGCATTTACATGGCTTTCATCATTTGGTCTTTTCAAGCATACCTGCTTACAAAAAAGAGCATTTGTTTATAACTTGAGACAAGGACATTAGTATTCACTCTTGTAAAAACAAACAAAAAAAAAATCTTATTTCTACTTGTAATGTAATCAGTGCAATTTTACATCCCCCCTCCATAGCAGAAGATCACAGCATATTAACATTAAACTTGCTTTTTTTCCAGCCTTTCTTCTCTTGTTATACTCTAAAGCTTTTATTTCTTAGTACTAAAAAGTACTTGTTTAATTTAATATCTCTGACATACAAAGTCACTGAAAAGATTCCCCCACATTTAAAATACCCCTAACTACACGCTACACCAAACTGCTTTACTATATGTAACATACAGTTTATATCATGAAATGTGTTATACAAATACTAAGAGCAAAACTTATTTTACTTGGTTAGTTTCCCTGTTTATAGTGCCCTTCTAAACATTAATGATGGTATGCGTTACAGTCCACCCACAAGTTTAACAAAGTCAACAATAGTCAAGTATTTTTCAGCCACTTTTTATTGCAAAGCCATATTTCACAAATGTGATTGATGATTTATAATCTCCCATTTATTCACCAATTTCATTGTTGCTGTTCTTCCTTTTCATTCTCCAGCTAAGGTACTCCTGATTATTCTAGTCAACTCATGTGCTCTTTTCTGTCTTTCAAACCTTCTTCTTTGGAACATTGGAAAAGGTTTCGCTGGTTAAATTTTCTCTATGAACTTTACTGTCTGAAGAATGAGGAGCAGAGTCTCTTGAACTGTGCAGGTGAGTGTGTGTGTGAAATCACAGTACAACTGTCCTTGGGGTTTGCTCATTTCCAGCTGCACTGTGATGTTGGGGATGGTGCATGTAAGTAGCAGGGGGATGTGGGATGTGCAGGAGGCTTGCCCCACTATAAAAGCTTTTATAGTTAATGTTTTCAATTTCATTGTTATGGCACTTCGATGTTTTGTCTTTTCTGGATTTGCTGTACTGAGTATCAGTATTATGAACATTCGACATTCTAACAATTACCCGTATCTGTATCTATATATAGGTTTTACTGCAAACTGATGAAATACCAGAACAGTGAATCCCTTCTTATCGAGATGACATTATCGAAAGTGCATTATAATGAAAAGTGAAAGTAATGAATCTTACTTCACCGAAAATAAGATGGTTCTTGTTCTTTCTTAACACCACTTTAAAAACAGAATAGACATGCTGCACATACATACCGCACTGGGTGATTCCTGCAAAGATATGGGCGTGTCATGGGTGTTTACCCTTTTTTGCAATGTAGTGCAACCTCGGAGTTGGTATATTTAATTTGCAAGGGGTGTGGGGGTGCAGCCCCCCTGTAAAAATGTTAGTTTACTTTAAGGTCCCAGATGTTTGGGTGGTGGTCGTAATATTGGGTATGTTTGTATAAATGTACTACTCAGTTGGTGGCCGTTTTAGGTGCGGTAAGATTCGTTATTTTCAGTTTTCATTGTAATGCACTTTTGATAATGTCATCTCAATAAAAAGGGATTTGATGTTCTGGAATTTCATCGATTTGAAGTAGAACTGATATAAATACATACATACATATAGTATATATCTGTATGTATATCTATATATATAGGTGTGTAAATCTGTAAAGCATTCATCCTTTAGTATTAGAAGTTCTGAGGATCACAGTTGAGAGTCCCCCACATTCAAATAACTAACCTCTTTGGGGCTTGATAGACAACAGAGGGAGACCGCCTCTGGTTCAGAGGCATCATAGTCTTCCTACTGGATGTGTGCTCCATTGCCTCATTTTGCAGCTGCTGGCCCTAACAAAAACAGGAGACTCATGGGAAAGAGGATGCAGTCAAGGTGAATGACAGTTCTGAGTGAGCTAGAGATGCTGCTCTCTGTATCCTTCTCGCGGGTGACTGTGGTGCCCTGAGTTTTTGCTGGTAACACAGAGGAATATAATTTGGGCTGCTAGGCTGTCAAGACTGACACCTTGCAATGGAGCTTCATCCCCTTTATTGCTTTTTTCTGAAATTTGTTTCATAGGCATGTTGGCTGTACCACTTTGTAATGCAGTCTTAAGTATTTGCTGAAAGTGCAGATTTTAAAAGATGCAGTTGAAGAAAATGGTATGTTATATTGCTCACGTAATTTTGACTGGTGTTTTGATAACTTGCAGTTTTCGCAATCCGTATGAATTAATACTATTTATTATAAAAAAAAATATGCACGGACATATTTCAAACATCGAAAATCTTGTTTTTTTTCTTTTAGAGCCTACTAAGTTAATGCAGTTGTGGGGAACAGAGTAGAAGGGAAATGTAATGCTTTGTTTACATGCTAATTACCTTATGTTATTTAGGTTCATAGGTTCATACTAGGCTATCTGCCCGAGGGCATTTACAAGCCTAGCCCATAGTTTTGTGGCTTACACCACCCCTTTAGTATGGGGAACTATACCCATTATTTTGCTGTGCCTCTGTCGAGCAGTGACACTGAGGTAATCCCTGGGGTATATCTGCGATCTCCCATCCATTGGTCAAGATTTCTCTTGAACAAGGCCAGCGAGGTGCTCTGCCTCACATATACCGGGATTTTGTTCCACAGCATAGGGAGTCTTTGGGTGATGAATCTATCCCTCCAGCACGTCCTATTAATAGCCGTGTCGAGGTTTAAGTCTCCCGCCCTTGTGGCTCTGACTGATCTAGATTTTTGAGGTGAAGCATATTCATCAAATCTGGGTTTGACATGGCCTTGTATGTCAGGCAAAGGTCACCTCTGAGCAAGCGGTAAGCGACTGAATAGAGCTGGAGTTCTTTCAGTCGGGCAGCATAGGATAGATTTTTGAGACCCTTCATCCTTTTGGTGAGGAACTTTTGTGGCCTCTCCAGCTGTTGCAAGTGTCGGGTCAGATACATTCCGAATGGGGCATTGTACTCAATCATTGGTCTGATGAGTGATGAGTATAGGGAGACTATGACCTCCCTTGATCTAGATGTGAATCCCTTCATGATAAGGTGGGCAATGTAGAAGGTCTTCCTAACTACTTTAGCTACATGGGTGTCGAATGATAGGCTACTGTCAACCTGGGTCCCCAGGTCCCTGATAACTTCTTCTGTGCTCAGTGGATTGCCACCTATATGGTAGCTAGGGGTAACCTTGTTTTTCCCGAAGGGTATGACTATGCATTTTTTGGCATTTAACTTTAGGCCATGGTTCTGGCACCAGTTATCCGTTTCTGTGAGACCCTTCTGAAGGATATCTGTGTCAGATGTGTTTTCGACTATGGCCCAGTTTGCAGTCATCTGCAAACTTTGTCAGCCATAACCCTCCTGTGTTTGCTTGTACTTGGAAAAGTAGATGCCAAACAAGAGTGGGCCCAGGACTGAGCCCTGTGGGACACCACTTGTGACAGGCTTTGAGTCTGACATGGCGCCAGCAACTCTGACCCTGTGGGTTCTGTCCCTCAGCCAGTTTGCAACCCATCTTGTGATGTATGGGTTAACATTTAAGCTGATGAGTTTTTCAATGATACCCGAGTGGGGTATTGTATCGAAGGCCTTCGCCAGATCGAGGTAGGCTGTATGGACTGCCTTTCCCTCATCAATGTCTTTGGTGACTGTTTCAAAAAGTCAACCAAGTTTAAAAGGCATGATCTGCCTTTGACAAAGCCAAACTGGGTTGGATCCAAAGTCTGCAAATTCCCTATGTCTTTATTTATGAGGTCCATTATGATCCTCTCCATGGCTTTGCAGATAAGGCTTGTCAAGCTAATGGGCCGGTAATTTCCAGGGTCGGTGGAGGCACCGCCTTTGTGAAGTGGGACCACAGTTGCAGTGCGCCACTCACTGGGTACGTATCCAGAGGTGAGACTGTGATTAAACAGCTGTCCTAGCTGTGGGTTTAATTCCTCGTTGAGTTCGTGGAGCACACAGCTGGGGACACCATCAGGTCCCATGGATGCTGTGTTTTTGCTTTGGAGAGAGCAGTTCTCACTTGGGCGTTAGAGATGTTTGGGGGGGCTGCAATTGTTTGGTATAGATATCTCTCCTTTTGGGGGAGAGGAGGGGAGAAGTTTGCACTGAACCTGTCAGCCAGTATGTTGGCAATGTCTGTAGGATCAGTAATCTTCACATCATTTTGAACTAGTTCTGAGCATATCTGGGTGTTTCCTCCCAGGTTTCTAACATAGCTAAAGAAGGCCTTATGATTGTCTTTTGAGTCTTTAGCTATTTTTCTCTCAAAATTTGCTTTGGATGATTTTATGAGAGCTCTTAGTTTTTACTTATAGTGATCAAGGTGTCTTACCTTTTAAGGATTTTGCTCTATCTTGTAGTAGCTTCCTCCTTTTGTTGTAGAGTTTGTTTATGGCTGGGGTCCACCAGACTGGACGCTTGCCTTTGGTACAAAGAGTCTTTGTTTTGCTTGGGATTGCCTTATCCATGCAGTCCTGCAGGTGCTGGTAGAAGGCATTTGTAAGTGATTCAGTGGCTTGAGTACTGTTTTCCCGGCTCGGGGCCTTAAAGGAGACCACACTGGTCTTTAGAAGTGTGAAGTCGGCTTCGAGAAGTTCTTTACTGTGGTCTTTTTATTTCAGGTGGGGTGGGATGAGGACCTCCAGCGAGATTAGTTGTGATCTGATCTCACCAGTGAGGGTATACTTCGGTGTTGAACATTGTGCTCCCATGTTCGTGATGATGAGATCAAGTATGTTTTCTCCTCTTGTGGGGATGGTGACTAGTTGTTCCATGGCATTTGAGTTTATGAATTCCAGGAACTTTTGGGCTAGGGTGTTTGGGCTTGAGTAGTGTTCCCAGTCTATATTAGGGTAATTGAAGTCACCTAGTATGATGGTGTTTGGTGATACATTTATCCCCTCAGTGTTTTCAGGAAGGCCATGTGAGGTTCCTGAGTTTGTGAGGGTGGCCTGTAACATGCTACAATTTGCAGAGCAGTCTTGCCTATGGTTAATTGCACCTGGATGGTCTCCGATGCATCGTGCGTTGCCACCAGTCTTGAGGTGTGGGTGTCCTTGATGAATATGGATACCCCCTCCTTTCTTGGTATTGTCCGGATTTTGGGGCGGGCATGATATGAGCTAAAACCTGATAGTGCTGGGGTGCTCTCAGGAGCCTTGAACCAGGTTTCTGTCACAGCACAGACATCGATGTTCTCCATACTGAGAAGGGCCTCGAGTGCGTGCATTTTGAGATTTAGACTTCTGGCATTGAGCAGCATTACCCTTAGTTTTTTCCTTTTTGTGTTCTAGGGTGGTAGGTTTAGAATTTGAGCTTTGCCTAAAAAGGCACTATGGGGTGGCAAGAGCCTTTGCCAATATCCGGAATCCCAGGGTGACAGGTGCAAGCCGTCCCTTGCGAGCAGCGTGGCTTGTCCAGCATGTCACCCCAGGCAGACAGACATTGGATCCCCTTTGAATGACACCAGAGTTTAAGCCAATTGTTAAAGCTGATCATCTTATCTCTGTATTGTGGCATCATTCTTGGTGAAGGTAGGATACTGCTCAAGGTCAGGGTCATACCTGCCTGGGCTACATAATCAGAGAGCTCCTCAATGTCTCTTTTCATGTAGTCCAAGGAGGTACGTCTCAGGTCGTTTACACCAGCGTGGACAATGACTGAGTCGTATTTGTACCTGCTGTTGAGAGACCTGAGTGCTTGCGTTATGTGGCGGATTCTAGCGCCCGACAGGCAGCTTACTGTAACTCTCTCCTTACTCAGTCTGGTGAGCAGGACGTCAGTGTGTCTGACTATGGAGTCACCAATGACTAGTGTGTCTGGCATTGTGTTTGGCCTTAAGAGCTGTGACTGTTTGACACTCTGACTGTGAGGTCTATGTGTTTCAGGTGTTGTGTTCTGAGGTGGTGGTTGTTTGGGTGTCTGCTTTGGTGGCCTCTGCTGTTTTGGTAGATTTTTGATCAGAGCCTCCGAGTATGTCTTTGTGTGCTTATGTGTATGATTTGAGGTTGTGATGGTACTATGTGAGACTGGGTCTATAGTGTGTGTGGTAACCTTCTCCTCCTGACTGGTCTTGCCAGTCCTATGTTGAGAGAGCTCAGCCTCCAGTTTGGCCGTATAGTTGCATCTCTCTCATGTATTTGTGTTTTGTGGGAGGAGGAGAGGGTTGTCTGTGTACATGAGGCAATTGTAACATTGCCTCAATATTCCCAGGTTTACCAGCTGAGCAGGAGAGGACACTAGCTGATCCCTGGGCTTTGTCTTGGTTCCTGTGTTTCTCCATTTTCTCCATTTTCCTTGTTTGGTCAGGGGGAAGTTTCTTTACTCACCAGTGAGAGTGGGGAGTACTGAGCTGCCTGTTTGCCCTTAGAGGAATGGTTTAAGGCAGTAACTTGTAGTCTATTGGCCATTTTGTGTCATTTCCTGTCTTTTCCAGCCCCCTGCTATAAAGCGCGTTTGGTTGCAATATCTCAACCTAAACAAACTTCTCTCCCACACCCAACACGGCTTCCGCCCCGGCCGCAGTACCATCACTGCCCTCCTTTCCTTTCTAGAGACCATCAACCTTGCACGTGATAAGGGCAATTCTGTATCATCACTATTCTTAGACCTTTCAAAAGCATTCAACACCATCTCCCATCATCTCCTTCTATCCCAGCTCTCATTCTTAAATCTCTCTCCCTCCATCCTTGCTTCGTTCACCAGCTACCTATCTAACCACCAACAAGCCGTCCAGTGGAAGGAATCTACCTCTCCTTTCCTACCCACACCCACCAGAGTCCCTCAAGGCTCTGTTCTTGGTCCCCTGCTCTTTAACATATTTATCAACAATTTCCACCTCTCCATCCCCAATGCCTCCATCATCCAATATGCAAATGACTCCACCATCATATCCTCTGCCACCTCCCCCACTGAACTACTAATAAAAACCCAGCTTGCCGTCTCCAAAACAGAATCTTGGATGAAAGCCAGTCACCTTGCCCTAAATGCCTCCAAAAAAAACTAATTAACTTTACCCCTACGAGAAATTCCACTTTTAGATAGAAATTTGTTCTGCAGTACAAGCCACAATAAAACTCCACTAGAAATAGTCCCCTCAACCAAACTGCTAGGAGTCATTATTGATGAAAACCTAAAGTTTGACTCCCACATACACCCCGCCATCAAAAAAACCCATCAGAAGATAGGTCTCCTATACAGACACAATCGCTACCTCAGCCCCTCCACCCGGGAAACACTTGCAACTACCTTCCTCCTCCCATCCTTCATGTACGGCACTCCTCTATTTACCAATCTCCAACTAGGCCTGCTCTCCAAACTGGAAGCGTGCTATCACAAAATTAGCAAATTCGCTTTTAACTCCAAAAGCTCATCCCATCACTGCCACTCACTACTCAACCTCAAATGGCTAGAACTCCCCAACTACCTTAGATACTTACAACTCACCACTACTCACGAGCTCATCTTCAAACCTTCTTACTGTCCATCGCTAGCCACAGCACTAACACCCTACACTCCCCCTCGCTCCCTAAGATCAGAGAACCAAAATCTGCTTCAAGTACGCAAACCCTCTCATTCCCCCAGGCCAACTACTACTACCCTTCAAAATCGCCAAACTCTGGAACTCTCTCCCCTCCCACCTATTTAACATACCTAACCATAATAACTTCAAAAGCCAGCTCTTCATATATCTATCCTCCAAATGAGACTGTCCCTCTTATGCTCCTACCTAAAGTACTTCTCAACCGACTGTCTTCCTGCCCCCCTTTTTTGTTCTGTTAAACATGTATCTAATTCAGCTTTCTCTCTGTCAACCTGGTTTATCCTGATGCATTGATTTAAGTACTGTTCATTAAGTAACATAATGTAACCATACATATATATGTAAATATTATCATGTAATGTAATATATGTTCTTGTGGAGGTTTATGTAACATATGTTCTTCTGGTGCTTTTCTCCCCAGGCCTCCACTGAAAATGGGCCATCTCGACCCAGTAGACTATCCCGGTCAACAAATGCAAATAAATAGATAAATAGAAAATGCTTTTTTATGCTTTTAATGGTCAAAGGCTCTGTTAATACATTGTGTACTGATGAAAGGAATAACTTTGGAGCATTGTACTAATATTACACTTAGAACTGGCTGTTACTAGTTAACAAGAGTTACTCTGTTGTATGCATTTAAAAGCTATTCTTTGAGAGTGAACTTATTGAAGGAAAATGACTATTTTCTGCAAGCCAAACAAAACTAGGAGATTAGGAAGTACATAAAGTAAGAACATTAAAAAGCTTTACACTTAAATTTACACAATTTAAGCCCTTGAATGCTATGACACAGAACATTGTAGAGCTAAGCAAATCCTGCTGTATACAAAGACATCTTTTGTTTTAGAAGAAAGGTGCTCAAATACTAAGTGGCTGCAACTGTAATACTTTTCAAATAAAATATGATATGTGGTAATTTTTGTTTAATTGCTGAAATTTCAATTTAAAAATGATTACTAATGACTCAGTAATTCATTGAATGCATTGTAATGTTGATAAGCATGACAGTATGTTTCTACACCTCTTGCTACATTTTAAATGTTGTGACAAGTATACATCTGCACACTGAGGTTAAATGCATTCTTTATAAATATAAATTTATTTTGTGATGGGTAGATGCCAAACTTCACGGTCCCCATTACCACTCCTGTTTCCAAAGTAAAGAAGAGATGATGTATGTATGCAGATAGATATACAAAATTTTGTATCATCTCTTTCTTATTGAGCCATTGCCTTTTGTTTTTGGTGTGTGTGCGCGCTTGGGGGGGGTGTTGGGTCCTGATTGCAGCAGTTCGTTAGTATCACTGTGAACTTCTTCCCTTCATAGTATTGGCCTCACTATCTGTTGTTTCATTGTTTAAGTTAAAAGGCTAGATGAGGGGTGATTTGCAAAAACTTGTGGACAGTAGGTAACCAGACTTGCTTAAGATAATTTTGCTCTCTAACATGTTTGTAAATTTTTTATTTACAAACAGTGACAAAGTGCAGGCTCTTTATTATGCCCATCATACTCGACAGCTTATCTCTTGTGCTGCCGATGGCGGAATCGTGGTGTGGAACATGGACGTAGCAAGACAGGAGGTAAGTGTCAAGTTGTTAATGACTGCAAATTGTGGTTGTGCATAGTTTGTCTAAACTTGGAGCCACCGATGTTGAATGAAGAGAATCCATGGACTAGCTAGCTATCCAATTAACAAATCCATTAAAAAGATACATATTTCTGTTCATGCAAAGAACAACTAAACTTAGAAACACAGCTTCAGATCTTGCTGACACTGCTTTGTGACATTTTCATTCATACACGTCATTCTACAGGTTCACATTTGCTTCATATCATGCATGTTTCTGAACAGTTGAACTATTTTGTGTATGCATTTTGAACTTGGACTTGTCTGTCTTAATGAGACAATAATCTAAGTTCACAATCGTATTCATTACCAAATTTCAAGACATATGCACCCAGGTGTGCATCTGATGTTTATTTTAATATTCTGCAAGTAATGTTCCTGTTAGGCCACTGTTACAGTCATAAGTAAGAAGGATCTCTGCTGCAGGCCAAATCTGATGTTTGACCTGACTTTATGGAGCTGCGAGTCTTTCGCCATGGCCAGACTGCTGTCACCTTACCTCCAATATCTGCATGCACATTAATCAAATGTGATGTCAGGATAAATAGTACTATTTTACATATGTTTTATTTCTCTTTATGTGCGTATGCATGCAGTCATTTGTTTGTTTGTCTGTAGCTGCTTTGCTACAATGGAAGGCTGACTAGGTTGCAAAATACTTATTTGTTTGACATTTGTTTACTGGGATGGTCCAACTGGACCAGAAGTCCATTTTCAGCAGAGGCCAGGGGAGAAAAACTCCACATAAAGTAAAGCAGGTACAATTTTAAAGACTTTTACACAACAGTATCAATTTACATGTATATTCTGGCATATATAGTAAAATAATATATGCAAGAAAGTTGCGCATAAAGAAAACTGATACAGATTTGCAAAAAGTGCTAACAAAACATTATATAAATTGCAGTTTAGTATATGTGCAGGAACAAACTAATTTACATTGTTTGGTCAGAGTGCAGAAGAAAACTGTGACAAGAAAGCAGTGGTGATTTGTTTGTTGTACAATGGAAGCAGTGGCAAATTATGCAGTGGATGTTTGCAGATGTTTAGTACTGGAGACTGTGGATAGTGGATAAAGGAGGGGGAAGGGGGTGGTCATGAAGTGAGTATTTTCAGTGGAAAGTGAAAGTGATGAAAAGGAGGGTAAGACAGAATAGTGAGGTGAGGGTGATGAGGGAGGGTAGAGTAAGGCTGAAGGGGGAAGAAATGAGAGTTAGAGTGAATAGGGTTATGAGTTAAGGTTTACTGAGTGAGTGAGAGGTGTGCGCGCGCGTGTGTGCGCGTGTGTGCGTGTGTGTGTGCGTGTGTGTGCATGTGTGTGTGTGCGCGTGCATGTGTGTGTGCGCGTGCGTGTGTGTGTGTGCGCGTGCGTGTGTGTGTGTGCGCGTGTGTGTGCGTGTGTGTGTGTGCGTGTGTGTGTGTGTGTGTGTGCGTGTGTGTGTGCGTGTGTGTGTGCGTGTGTGTGTGTGTGTGTGTGTGTGTGTGTGTGTGCGTGTGTGTGTGTGCGTGTGTGTGTGAAGGAGGTGTAGGAGAGATGAAAGACTTAGCCAGGGAATGTACATGTACAATGCCAGTAGCTGGATAACGGAGTCTTTAGGAGCGTTTGAATTTGGAAGGGGTTGTGGTAGTTAGGATATGTTGAGGGATGGTGTTCCATAGCCTGGGGAAATGGTTGGAGTAGAGAGAATCACCAAAGCTGTTATTTGATTTTGTCACTGTTAGTAGGAATTTGTTGGAAGATCTCAGGGTTTTATTGCTGGAGTGTGGTTGAAGGATATTTTGGAGTACTGGGCATGTATCTAGTTGATATATCATATAATGAACTGTTGTGAGTTGGGTGAAGGATAAGAGATTGGGCAGTTCAGTTGGTGAAGAGTAATAGTGATGGACTCTGTGTTGGAAGTCAGTTGCAGATCTGGTGATCTTGTTGTACTAGGTTTCTGACTTATTTAGGTCAGTTTTCTTGAGGCTGGTGAAGATGGGAAAGGTGTATAGAAGGTACAGATTTGATAATGGTGGTGTTAGATGTGTAGATGAGAAAGGAGGAATGATAGTCATGAGACTTGTTATGGGAGAAGGTCATTAGCTTAGTTTTGTTGGGATTGAGGATTAATTGATTGTCATTGAGCCAGGTTTCTATGGCTGAGCAGGATTGTTGAGTTATTTCTTGGAGTTGAGGGAGGGAAGGACCAGCGCAGATGAGTGTGGAGTCATCAGCATCATTATAGTGGCATGTTTGGTATCTTTGTGGAGATTGTTGGTGAAGACAGAGAAGAGGAGTTGACCTAGGATTGATCCTTGTGGGACTCCTACTGTGATGGGCAGGTGGGAGGAGAGGTCTGTTTTGCCATTTGACAGCTTGTTGTCAGTTGGATAGGTAGCTATGAAAATAAGAGGGAAGTCTGGGTTCTATTTAGGAGTGACAGTTCAGTTAGGAGTTTATGGTGGGACACGGTGTCAGATGCTTTGGCCATATCAAGGAAAATGGAGGCTACTATGTATTTATTATTTATGAATTGGTTGATCTTGTTGGTGAAGCTTATGAGGGCAGTTGTGGTTCTGTGTCCGGGGCAGAATCCATGTTTGGAATTGAAAAGGAGATTATTGGAGAGTAGATAATTCACGAGTTGTAGATGTATACATTTTTGTAGAAATGTAGATGATGGTGATAATATTGCTATTGGCCTATAGTTGGAGAGTTCCGTTGAGGATCCATCTTTATGCAGAGTAATAATGTAAGATATTTTCCAGAGTTTGGGCACATATTGTTCTGTGATGCAGCAGTTGATTATGATAGATACTGGGTATGTGATAGCTTTGGCTGCTAGTTTGATATTCAGTGGGTAATTTATCTACTGCAAGGGATTGCAGATTTTATTTTTAGCATTTTTTTATGGAGCTAGTTTGTACAGGCTTTAAGGAGAAGACATTAGTGGTGTCAACACGACCTTAAAAGTTTGGACGGGTGAGCATTGTGTTTGGCTAATGAAAGTATGGAATTGATAAAATAAGTGAAGAATTGGGTAGCTATGTTGTTTGCAGTGTTTGGGGTTGGAGTAGAGGATTGTCCTGGTTTTAGTAGGTGTTTTATGGAAGCCCAGAATTTTTGTGGATTATTTTGTTGTTTTTGTTGGAGGTTGGAATAATATTTTTTTTTTTTTTTTGTCAAATTTGATCTGCCGTTTGGCTTTCTTAGTTGTTGGTAGTAGCCAAGGGATGGGTTGGGTTTTACTGGCTTGGTATTGTGACAAGCTTTTATCTCTGTACTTGAGTAATTGCCTGATGTTCATAGATGGCCATGGTGCATAGCTTGATTTTACCCTAACATTTCTGGTAGGGGCTACGCTGTTTAGAATGTCTAGGAATTTGTTCAAGAATTGAATGGTTGCATTTAGATTTAGTGTTGTCAGTGCAGATCAGTTATTTTTCTGGAGGATGGTTATAATGGTATGGGGTGAGAAGTATTTTTTGTTGTGAATTTGTTTGTGTAGAATTTTTTTGGGGGTATGTATATCTTGTCTGAGTAAGTAGGTGGGCAGATGATTGCTTAGGGTATCTGGGAGGCAGCCTGGCTGATAGTTCTGTCACAGTTTGTTGGTTAGTATCCAGTCAAGAATTGACTGTCTGTTACTGAATTTGTCTATTCTGGTAGGGATTTGTATTGTTTGGGTGAAACCATACAAGTTAATGAAGTTTGTGGGGCTGTCTGCAGTACAAGTGAGCCAGTTGGTATTATCACCCATTGTTTGATTTCTTGTTTACAGGCTGAGGATGTGTTGTGAAGGAAGTCCTCCTTGATGGAGAGGTTATTACCAGGGCGGTTATAGATAGTGGTAATGGTTATATGTTTTTTGGGGGGTTATTTCTAGATGTGTGGATAGTAGTTTGGCATTAAGAGTTAGAGGGATTGGGTCCAACTGTAGTAGTTTGTGTATTTTTTTAAGTTATAGTGATGCCTCCACCTTGTTCTTGTGTTCTGACTTGTCTATGGATGTAGCCTGGGATTAAGATTTCTTTGTCAGTTATGTGGGGTTTTAGTCAAGTTTCAGTTAGAACCACTATATCGGGTGAGTGGATGAGACTTGGGGAGTTTGTTGAGAGGGTTGGGGCCCTGGGTTAGGGTGGATATCACCTCTCAGTTTAAGAAAGGATATAGTATAGAGAGATTGGTGTGAATTTTTGAGGGATAGTCTGGAGTGTTTATGTAGTAGATATGGGCTAGTAGGTTATAGTACATGTATGTATCTGTAAAATACTGTGCTGGTAGTGTTAAATCAGTGGGGGGCTATAGTTAGAGTATGTGGAGTGGATTGGGGATATGAAGGTGGAGGTGGGTGAGGAGATTTTTGATATTGTGAGGTGATAATAGGATGTGAGGTGGATGTGAGATGGAGGGGTTGGTATTAGATGAATTAGGATGTGAGGTGAATGTGAGATGGAGGGTTGGTATTAGATGAATTATGATGGTGTGCAAGAGTAGCATTGTGTGGCCAAGGGTGATGAGTGGTAAGGTGGTTAAGATTGTTATGACTAGGGTGAGTATGGTGGTGTATTGTACAGCTCTTATAATTAGATGCGAGTTATAAGGAAGGTGGTGTGTGGGGAGTGACTAGAGGTGTGATGGTGTGGTAGACTTTTTGTTATTTGGGTGGAGTGTAATGTTTTAGAAAGTGGGTAGTTTTGTGTGGTGGTTGTGGTCATGTTGGGATAAATGTAGGAGTAGTGGGGGTGGGTATAATTTGGGTGTAGGGTAGGGGAGCGGAGTAAGCCCAAGCAGACTGAGGGCAAGCGGAGCGGGTAGGACCAAAAGACGCACACAGCTGACTAAGAAAAAACAATCAGAAAAGGTAAATTTCTGCAAGGGATTACCTTAAATATTGTATATAGTACCTTACATTATTTATTACCTTACAAACATTTAGTTGGTAACTGGTGGGCGAGACATAAATGGTTATGATGAAATGCTACTGAGTTGAAATGTAGGTGCCAAACTTTGAAATTCTAGTAGGCGTTATCAATCTATATTAGTGGTTTATTAAGCAGACAGTATGTAAGGTTATATAGAGCTGTTCAAGGGTCTATAATTCTAAAAGGCAGAGTACAGGGGATAAAAGGAGGTGGGCAACTAACAAATATTATTTCAAGCTATAGAGTCAAAGATATGGTAAGGGGGAGGGATGATGGAATGTCTCTGTGATGTGCAGGTATCATATCTTTTGACAAATAGGTACAGTTAAATGCGAGCGAGTATAACATTTTACAGAAAATGCTGTCCAAAATATTGTTGGTTAAAGTCCAGTTACGGGGTGTTCAATAGGCATCACTCTGGATAGACAATTGCCTTGCAGTGTGATTCCTTAAATCAAGGCTTAAAACCTGGGGAAACAATGATGGGAGAAAGTGAGGGAGACAGTAAGATTATACAGTAATGCCATGAGAGGTTAAGTTGGAGAGAGAGAGGTGGGGGGCATGTCAGGAGAGAGAATGTAAAAGGTAAAGCAGTGTAATTGACAAAAAATATCACTAAAGGAAGTCAAAAATAGATAAGGTGACCTGTTGCATATATGAAATAAGAGGTTATGGGATTGAAACCAAGATCAGCTGAATATGCGTTACCTTGATCATTGCCATACTTTATATGCAAAACTGTCAAAGTTTATAGGGAAGAAGGGGAGATATGACTTGTAGGTGAGTCTAACTGCTGTGTACGTTTCATCTGAGAATAATGTCATGAATAGTGTTAGGAATAACATCTGCCTGCTACAAGACAGTATTCATAATTCAGCCAGCCTATTATGAGCAATGTGTAGCACAAACCTTCTTGGAACTAAACCGCAATGTACTTGACTTTGCATCAGCCTCCAGTGTGGTGTAAAGAAACTTTAGCATCAAACTTGCACAGCTAACCAGTATCACGGTTGAGTACCAAGTAACATACCAACTTCTTCTTCTTTCGCCTTTTCCCGGTTATGGGTTGCCACATCGGATTACTCATCCGCTCATGATTGGCAGTGGAGTTTTTATGGTGTCTAGTTGCCAGCCCGGCACTCAACCTTCCACAGAAGATGCACGCACTCACGCCTAGGGCCAATTTAGAGTGTCCAATCCAGTGAAATTACAAGTACTGTTCTATAGAGTGTGTGCGACTTGCTTTCTAATGTGTCTACAAAAACAAAGAATTTACAGCTGTTTCTAAAGCTCATAGTATAAAATGCTGTTTGGCTTCTGTTAGGTAAGATCAGTAACTTGTATCTGGTCAATATTGCCAGTTAATAAGCTGCTCTGTGAAGAAAACACAGGATGTGCACCTTACTGAGACTTAATTCTGTATGTGTGTGGACTTTAACTTAATTGAATAGTAACTTACTTAGAGTCTTCCTTTGGCCCTAGAAATGCTACAGGTACCATGAGGCAAAGCAGTACCATATTGTTGTTGTCTTTTGGCTTTTCCCGTTTAGGGGTCGCCACAGCGGAACTCCGGTCCGCTAATGATTGGCAGTAGATTTTGACGAACGCCGAGGTGCCAGCTCGACGTTCAACCTTCAACGAAGGAACGCCCATTTACGCATGTCTTTCAAATGCCCACCCAACCGCAGGGAGTACATGCAGACTCAACACAGAAGGCAATCCAGCCGAGAATTGAACGAGAGAACCTCTTGCTGTGAGGCAACAACGCTACCACTGCGCCACCGCGGAATTATGAAATATGTAAAAACCCTCCCAATTGCAACCTGCAGTGAAGTCACCAAACCAAAACATTAAGACAGTTCTCAGGTAACATTAAAACAAATTAAAGGTGTTAATTCCACTGGGTAAAATACAGACATACGGGAGAAATGAAAAACTACCTGATCCCCAGCTAATACTTGACAATACTTGGATGGTGTATTTTGTTAGTATGGTAGACAGTAACCCCCTTAACTCTCCTCCCTTTTCTACTTCTCAGAATTAAACAAAAGTGGAAAGGGAGATAAGGGGAACACTAACCATCCCTTACCAACAAAATTAAGAATAAGGAGTACTTGATGAGCTGTCTGAGGTACATGAGGCCATGCTCAGTTCTCTGAAGCATGCCTAACTCTCAGATAACACATCACTGAGGTGATCCACTGACTCAGACAAGTAAATATTGTCAAGTTGGGAGTTGTAGGAGGTGCTTCAAAGGGAGGATGATGTTTGAGATGAAGGTGACGGGGAAAAAGTAAGAGGTTGAAATGTATTTCATTTTGTAAACTGCTTGACATATATATTTGTACATTAGTGATTTATTTAATATCTGATTTATTATTTCAGTTTTAATGATTGGTTTCTGTGATACCTTCCCTCCCCCAAGTGGCATCGAAGAGGCTACTGCATCCTGTCTCATAAGAGGGCAGCTGTAGCCATCCACCCATGACTCCTCATAGCTGTACCTTCCCCATGTATAATGTATTAAATCCTTTGCCACTACTGGGATACAGCTCTGAATACTGTGCAGGCGCACTTTACAAATGATATTACTGGAGAGTCACAGAAGTATATTTCAAATGAGGCACTTCAGTCATTCTTCTATTTATTCTATTCGTCTCTGTCTAAGAATATTTCTATTAGATTATTACTGACTTGAGCCTTTTTGTTTGTTCTTATTCAGACACCGGAGTGGCTAGACAGTGACTCTTGCCAGAAATGTGAACAGCCGTTTTTCTGGAACTTCAAACAAATGTGGGATAGCAAGAAAATTGGCCTTCGGCAGGTACAGATATTCTTATATTTGGTTATAAAAAACTTAAAATTGAGTTGTTTGTATTTGTATGTCAAAATATAATAACTTTGATTCCTTATCACTGTGGTGCAGAAATGTAAAATTTTGAGCAAAGAAGTATTGTTTTTGTACATTCCAAAATGTAATCCAATTCGTTCAAAAAGTAAGTGTCCCTGTGAATTAGATGTGTATCTTAACAGTCACAGAATCCATGCCTAAATGCTGTCACATGTGTGAATAAAGCACTTAATATTTCCCAGACTGTTGTTGGCATGCACAT